>NW_015340451.1:0-212 GCF_001447785.1 Gekko japonicus
TGCTGCCATCTGTTGGATAAGGAGAATATATCTCATGTTGGAAGATTTTCAGAAGGTTGACCTAAGAGGGCTTATCTACACCTTAGATTACTAACTGGTTGATTAGTTATTCCCGCTCAGAAGAGAACTTTGGGAACTATAGTTTCTCATGCATTGGGTGTAAACTAAATCCCTTATTAACACAAAAGTAAGAGGAGCTGCGGTGGCTCAAG
>NW_015340452.1:0-212 GCF_001447785.1 Gekko japonicus
GCCTGGGGCCTTGCTGGAATTTTCTCTCTAGGCCTATGATTCCCAGGCACCCTCTGAGCCTTGTGATTTAACTGGGTTAAAATTGGAAGGAAAGAGAAGGCCAACCACCACGAAGGATGCTGGGATTTGACAGCAATAATATAAGGTCCCCCTGAAGAAGGAAGGTGTTCTTCTCCCAGAAGCTGAGTGGCAGAGAAGCTGCTACCAGCAGG
>NW_015340453.1:0-212 GCF_001447785.1 Gekko japonicus
TCTGTTTTCCCAGTTCTCAGTCTGACACGTTTGACCACTATCTCACACTGGTACACTGATGGAGCTTTGGCTCCCTGTGTAGCTCTTTGCCTCTCTTACCACATCCAGCAGAATAAAAGTGGTACAAAATAAGCAAGTCTATATGGCACTTGCATCTTCAACAAAAAAAATCTATATCTAGGCCTGGTGAAGTTGATTTTTAAAATATATAT
>NW_015340454.1:0-212 GCF_001447785.1 Gekko japonicus
TTTCATTTTGATTACTCTCCAAATATCAGCTGTAGGGATGCCAGGGATCCCAGCGGGAGTCAGGAGCATGGTGGTCATGGGGGAATGATCAGGCAATAGAATGATGTCGGTTCAAAGAAAAACCCAGAAGTGCTGTTATGCATCTGTAGGAACTGCCTGTTTGAGTTAGGCTATGTAAATGATGGCAGACTGGGCCAACCTGAAAAATCAGC
>NW_015340455.1:0-212 GCF_001447785.1 Gekko japonicus
CAGATGTCCGCATCACCGTTTCAATGCAGCCACTGCAAAATATTGACCGCAAGCTAATTAGCAAGTCGCGGCACCCCACAGTGTGTAATCTGGACAAAACAAACTCTCATATATTCTTCAAAGATGATTATGGCTTTTGGGGGGAGTATAATGACAACAGCCCAACTCAATGGAAGGGCAGAATTTTGGCCAAAGCTGACTTCCTCACCACA
>NW_015340456.1:0-212 GCF_001447785.1 Gekko japonicus
GCAGGGCCTTCTCAGTAATGGCACCCCAGCTTTTGAATGCACTCCTTTTGGAGGCTAACCTGGTATTACGTTTTCAATGCCAAGTGAAGCCCCAGTTATTCACCCAGGTTACTGAGGGAGGACTGTTCCACTCTCTCTCACTTTCTCAACATGTAGCTTGTAGGGTAGCCATCTCTGAATTGGGAAAACCCTGGCATTTTGGAGGCTGCGCC
>NW_015340457.1:0-212 GCF_001447785.1 Gekko japonicus
GGGGGGGGGTCATGGACAGAAGTAATTTGGAACAAGGGTTAGTAAGGAGAGGAACTAGTTGAGATTAAGTGAAAATCTGGTTGGATCCAGCTCACGTTTTTTCACTCAAGTTTTCCTCGCAACTGCCCAAGGCCATCTAGAGAGCTTCATGGCTGACGGGGCTTGAACGAAGGCTCCCCCACTCCAGGTTGGTGTAGTGGTTAAGAGCGCGG
>NW_015340458.1:0-212 GCF_001447785.1 Gekko japonicus
AAAAAATAACACAGAAAGAGAGCGCGTGGAGAGGGGAGGAGAAAATTAGCAGAACTGGTGGGATGTTGTAATCAGGCGGCCTCAGTGGCTGGACAGGCAATGGAAGCTCCTTAGCCTGCAGTGGAAGCTCCGATGTAAGGAATGGATCACGGAAATGATGGTTTGCCTTCTTGGGTGGGATAGTAATAACTGCAATATTACTGTGTCCTGCT
>NW_015340459.1:0-212 GCF_001447785.1 Gekko japonicus
GAATGGTTTTCTGACAGAAAAACTGGAAATTTGGTGGAGTACTGGAAAAGCCTCCTGTGAGATATTTTCTCTTTTAGAATGAGTGAAAAGCTTTTTTTTAATGACAAGCCGGGCATGCTGTAAACAGCTCTTAAATCGAAGGTGTATTTCTGCAACAAGAAGGATACCTGATCTTCAGGTGGGGGGCATGCAGGGCTTTCATTGCTTCTCAA
>NW_015340460.1:0-212 GCF_001447785.1 Gekko japonicus
GCTATCTAATATAAATGGAAAAAGAGGATGTAGCACTGGAAATCCACACCTCTACTTTAAAGCAGGAATCCCCTCTCTGCATTTTTGTGAAGAGGGTTTAGGATTTTCTACCAAGTCCGAATATGCTCACCCAACTACAGTTCCCAGCATTATTTGTAGGAAGCCATGCCGGTTAAATCTGTATAGAACCAACATACATTTGTTATATATAG
>NW_015340461.1:0-212 GCF_001447785.1 Gekko japonicus
CATGCAAAAAGACAATGCCTCTAAACAGTCAAACGAAGAATGACACCCCAAATAACCTCAAGTTCATCGGGGGGTGTGTGTGTGTCACAACACTGGGACCAGATTTAACTGTGCAAACCTGTCTGGTTTTCTGAGTGACAGCTGCAGATACAATCAAAGCAGCTTATATTTATTTATTTGTGCGTGGCTGCGGTCACACGGAGCATTAGGCA
>NW_015340462.1:0-212 GCF_001447785.1 Gekko japonicus
CTCTTCCCCGCAACATTATGGAATTGTAGCTCTCAGTTCAGAAGGGCAGATCATGTTGGTTTGGTTTACCTCCACAAATTTTACTTCAGACTCTCTTCTCAAACCTTGAAAATGCCCTCTCAGACAGGGACCGCTCCTTTCTTCTGTCCTCCAATCCATTAGGGTTATTAATTTTCATTAAGATAGATTCAGGTGGGGTGGCTGTGTTGGTC
>NW_015340463.1:0-212 GCF_001447785.1 Gekko japonicus
CATTTGCAGGTGATGAGAGGCAAACCTAGTTCCAACACTCTCACAAGAAGGAGCAGTTTTTCCCCTCGAACAACAAGAGGCAGAGCGAGAGTTGTTCTCCCAAGTGCAGCTTTACTTAGCTACTGACAGCAGCTATCTATGCATGTTTCCTTGGGAGTATGGCACTACAATATTATGTTAATACTCCTTGCTAGGAATACTGAGCTCTGAAC
>NW_015340464.1:0-212 GCF_001447785.1 Gekko japonicus
AACCTTTACCTTTACCTTTTTATGACCACTTTATGTAACTCAGCAACCCCCAATGGCACGTGTCCTGGTGCCCCCTGGCTTCTTGATCTTGGGGATGAAATCCAAAGGCTCTTTGAATGGAACAGAATGAATGAGGGAGCTTCAGGTTGCTCCCAACCGACTGACTGGCTAGCAAAAATACTGAGCTTGCCCTGGGCAACAAGAATCACCAG
>NW_015340465.1:0-212 GCF_001447785.1 Gekko japonicus
TACACAGTTCTGCCCTCCATCTTGCCCTCGCAACACCACTTGGGGTTAAGCTGTGTTGGGAGAGATCGACTGGTCCGAGGTCCCCCAATGGGCTTCACGACTGGAGATCTGAACCCCGGGATTCCGGATCCAGAACAGCATCCCAAGCACTGCTCCCTGTAGCCTTCTGTTGACGGAGCAGAATAAGACAGTCCCAGGCAGTGTTCCCTCTA
>NW_015340466.1:0-212 GCF_001447785.1 Gekko japonicus
TGTAAGACACTATTTTAATAATACAGAGATCTTTAATATCTGGCTAAAAACATTCTTAAAATTGGTGCACCCCTAACTTGTGTATCCTGAAGCATAACTATAATCTAAAACGAAACAACTTGTTGAGACCATTGTGGTACAGTGGGTAGAGTGTCAAGCTAGGATCTGGGAGGCCCAGATTTGAATGTCCACTCTGCCATGGAAACTCGCTG
>NW_015340467.1:0-212 GCF_001447785.1 Gekko japonicus
TCATTGTTCTTTGGACCTAGCCTATATGCCCGGATTAACATCGGAGCAACTCCATCTTCAAAGTGTATAGTATTTCCGAGCCAGGTGGAGAGAAAGGAAGTAAGTTGCTCGTTCCCTTCTGCGAGTTCTGGGATCCCTCGAAATTTCAGAAAGCGTTCCCTGGAGCGATGTTCGAGTATTAGTATACGTTCTCTCGACCAGTCTTGATGTTT
>NW_015340468.1:0-212 GCF_001447785.1 Gekko japonicus
TTATAAAACACTATATCATCATCACATTCCCCAATAAACTGAGAGCACTCCATGAAGAAGTGTGAATTCGAATCTGGAGAGGGGGAAATGGTGCTGATGCTACAGTAGAACAAATGGGGGGGACACAATGGAAAAAGTCACTCCTCTCATTAATTAAAGGTTTCTTTATATACTACACTGGCTTTTGAAATTGCTACCTGTTCTTTAAAAAC
>NW_015340469.1:0-212 GCF_001447785.1 Gekko japonicus
TCCTAACCACTACACCAGACTGGCTCAAGTGGTGGTGGGCATCAAGGACAGCTGGCAGGAGGTCTTTTACTATAGCAGGAGACCTAGAAGCTCTATGCAATAGGCATATGGGTCAGTGGGTTGCAGTGAGAAGGCTTGCACCGATGGAAGAGGAAGCACTTTCATACCTTCCCTCTCCTCACTGCAGCTCATGAACCTGCATGACTATTACT
>NW_015340470.1:0-212 GCF_001447785.1 Gekko japonicus
CTGCCTGTGCCAAAAGCCATTTATCTCTGTAATGATTCCTTGATGACAGGTTCCTGTTTTCATTTATGGTCCCCGAGGAGCAAGAGTTAGTAACTGGGATGAGTTCCTCATCTTCCTGAATAGTCTGTTATCTTTATCGGGTTTCTGTTGTGGCTCATCCAGGGTCTGGAACGGATACGTACCGGAACAGCTAGATTAAGGTACTGTTACAT
>NW_015340471.1:0-212 GCF_001447785.1 Gekko japonicus
CTTGCAGCTGAAGAAGCCCCCTCCTCCCCAAAGCTGAATGCTAGATATGCCATCTTGCTTTTAAAATGGTTTTTTGAAAACTTTTTATTGAATATAAAGTCGAGAAGCAATGGTGAAACATTAAAGTAACAGATAAAGTGATGACTACACAGTAACAATATGTAGCATGAAACAATGGAAATATTACTAGGACAGTAGAGTCCATATATTAC
>NW_015340472.1:0-212 GCF_001447785.1 Gekko japonicus
ATTTCCCATCTTGGAGCTGGCAACCCTACCTGTGACCCACTCCAGTCAGTAAATGAACGGAATTGCAAGGAAAGATTTTTATAGGATGGCAGGGCTTCTTATCAATGCTTTACAGAAAGGAAATGACAGAAGTGAACAGTTGCTAGTAATCCAAATGCGAACTGTCTATAGATTTGCACCAGTGCACTAAAACAATTATACGGAATGCCCCT
>NW_015340473.1:0-212 GCF_001447785.1 Gekko japonicus
GGGACAAAATTTTCCATTAATACAATTTCTAGGGGATTTTCAAAATTGGAAATGCAGGTTTTTAAGATGCCAGATTTGAAATCTGAGAATTTACATGACCATTCCCCTCTCCAAATTTCTTTCAGTGTCAGTGAGAGCATAGGAGAGTCGCCTACCACACACAAAAGGGGCTGTACCTCATCAGGAAGAAAAGTCCAAAATATGTGTCATGA
>NW_015340474.1:0-212 GCF_001447785.1 Gekko japonicus
GGGGACTGAGAAGGAAAACATTTATGGGGAGGGGAACTGTGTGTTGCTACGTTCAAATGACGGATAATATGGAAAGTCACCGTTTGGTGTACAGTTTGAGTGCCAGACTAGGGTCTGGAAGAGCCAGGTTCGAATCCTCACTCTGCCACAGAAGTTCACTCTGTGACCTTGGGTCAGTTACACGCACCCAGCCTAACCTACCTCACAGGGTT
>NW_015340475.1:0-212 GCF_001447785.1 Gekko japonicus
CTGTGAGTTCCTGCTCGGGCATTAAGGTCGGGCCCTCCCAACTGTCCCATCGATCGAAGATTCTCGTCAGGTGGGTGCGTGGGAGAGGGCGTTTTCGGTGGTAGCCCCACCTTTTCAATCTTTAGGAGGCAGCTGAAGAAGGTTTTTTTTAAGGACTGCGTTTGGTGAGTGCAGGCCCGAACGGTGATTTCAAATTTCTTGCTTTTGTGTAT
>NW_015340476.1:0-212 GCF_001447785.1 Gekko japonicus
AATCACTGTTCTGAGTGTGGGAAGCCAGACCAACAACTCAGGCAGAGATGCAAAGGTTAGCCTCCTGGGAGCACAGAGAATCCTGATGTGCTTCTAACATCAGGCATGACTGGTCCAAGCATACCCAATAGAGAGACCGGTGGGAGGGTTTAACTTGTTTCCAGCAGAGGTCCACTGAAAGAAAGCAAGGCTGCAGCAGGGCAGTAAAGGTA
>NW_015340477.1:0-212 GCF_001447785.1 Gekko japonicus
CTGAAAGGGAATATGCCTAGTTCCTGGACAGAGGGCACTATCTCTGTTATACATAAAGAAAACAGGGACCCAACGAATCCGGCATCGTATAGACCCATAACCCTGCTAAATCACGACAACAAAATCTTCACCACGATCCTGGCCAACAGAATCAAAAAGTTTATCCCGGTTTACATCAAGGCGGACCAGACTGGCTTTATCCCCAACAGACA
>NW_015340478.1:0-212 GCF_001447785.1 Gekko japonicus
GGAGATCTCCAGGGGCCACCTGGCAGTTGGCAACCTTAATCACGCAATCATTCACTTTCTGGGTTGGCTCTGCGACACCGTTTCTCAACCCTGACTGAATACACGCTTTCCTGAAAGAGCCCACAGCTGGCGGGATTTCCCCCTCCTCCTGTCCACCATTCCCCACCCGCAGCCACTAGCAGGCTTTTGGCCAGTGCCTTTTTAAAAAACTA
>NW_015340479.1:0-212 GCF_001447785.1 Gekko japonicus
ATAACACTATTATTTTCCTTGATTAGATTTAGAATTACAAAATCACATTTCCCTTGCACTTCCTGCCCTTTGACCCTGCTGTTTGTTTTGTCATGCCTCTTATATAAGAAAGAGCCTACCTGGTGAGGAACCACTTTTTGCATCTGGGCCCTACTCCACAAAGGCTTGTTGTGGCCTAAAATGCTGTTTCGTCTTCCACGTGCCACAGAACT
>NW_015340480.1:0-212 GCF_001447785.1 Gekko japonicus
TTCTACTCCCTCTTCCTTTCTAGCTTACCGCATTGGGTTATGTGAAAAGCACCTATGTGCTGCCCCCTGAAATCCCTTTGTGACTGCTTCAGGGAGTAGGAAAAAAAAATGCAAGATGTGTAGGGTCTCATTCTGTTGGAACCTTGAGTGAAACGGTCCATTGAGCGGTGCACCCTCAAAAAGAAAAACCTGAGACCAGTTTAGGTAAAGGT
>NW_015340481.1:0-212 GCF_001447785.1 Gekko japonicus
CCCTTCTCACCTTGGAACCCGGAGAGTCAGGCGCTCTCCGTCCCTTTGTTTTAGCTCATTTGGTCTCTTCCTCTTTGGCACCTCCTCATAACAAAGCCAACTAGCAGCCAAAAGGCAGAGGAAGAAAGGAACAGACGGCGGCGACTCACCAAGTTGTTTATCCTTTTATAGTACCTTCGCGCAGCAGCCCTGACTCCGAGGGGCCCGCCTTT
>NW_015340482.1:0-212 GCF_001447785.1 Gekko japonicus
TGGATCCCTGAGGTGATAAGCTAACAACTTAACATTCCAAATGCATGTGAAAATCTTTATAGATGAACAAATATGTCACATGAAAGCATCAATCTCCTGTGATGACTGTATCATCCAGACTAGGTCTTAGACAGCCATCATATAGCTAGCATTGCACTCTAAGAGCAGCTGTGAATACTAGAGTGGATGTAATAAATGTGAGTTGTATGTCT
>NW_015340483.1:0-212 GCF_001447785.1 Gekko japonicus
TCCAAATTGCCAGTCTATAAAAGGAATTCTACCAAATGCTTGACTTTATATTCTGTATATTCATTTTTTTTTTATTGGAAAAATAGATGTGATTCGGAAACTAAGAACACCAGAAGAATTCTGCTGAGTTAGGTCTCTGGCTACTTAGCTGAGCAACATTTGTCGTACAGCACGGAACCCTGTTTACCCTGTTTGGCCACCACACGGGCATA
>NW_015340484.1:0-212 GCF_001447785.1 Gekko japonicus
GGTCAAGCACAAGACCTGTGGCATTAGTTGAGGTTGCAGTGCCATTGGACTCTCCCTCCTTGCAAGCAGCACCATTGGAGCATGATAATCTGGAGTGCAGGCCCAGGCACAGCTAAGAACAGTGGTCAAATTTAAAATGGGTTCTTGGGCACTTGCCCTGTGGGATGGATCACACCCGGCACCCCATTTCCCTGCCTTGGAAGGATTGGCCC
>NW_015340485.1:0-212 GCF_001447785.1 Gekko japonicus
CCGCCCCCGGGAGGCCGCTCATGGGCTAGCATTTGACAGCGGTCTGCCCCATTCCGCCCCTTTATTCAGCTGCATGTGCCGATCCAGCCTCAAACACAAGGCCCCCTACATCGGCACCATCGTGATATAATCATTATGGGAATGTTGTAGGGTTGCCAGGTTTGAGTCGGGAGATATCTGGGGGACTTGGGGGTGGAGCCTGAGGAGGGCGG
>NW_015340486.1:0-212 GCF_001447785.1 Gekko japonicus
GTAAGGCAGCCAATGGTCCATGGTCAGGGTGGTGTCTCAGGCTCTGCTCCTCTTTCTATTTGTCCCCTCATCCTGCTCTTCTCCTGACTGTACAACTTGGCAATCGATCAGGGAAGAGGGGGCCAGGGGGAGAGCCAAGGATCAGGGGAGGGGTCCATAAAAACTGCAGGGGGGGCCTATGGGCCCTGCAGTAGCTACAGACCTGCATTCAT
>NW_015340487.1:0-212 GCF_001447785.1 Gekko japonicus
TATATAGGGGCACTATGATATTGGCTGATTAGTTGAGAGTCAACTAGGCCTGACAGCTAATAGCTTAATCAGTTACTTATCAGATGCCTTCCATTAGCAAAGGCTGGATAGATCTCTAAGGCCTCAATCTAAGACCCTATAGAGTTTTGAGGTCTTTATATGAGATTAAGCCAAGATCCATCAAGAGTGAGTATCCTTCACGGTTATGTCAG
>NW_015340488.1:0-212 GCF_001447785.1 Gekko japonicus
CTGCCTCTTCAATACACAAAACTGGCGACAAGGATGGGATCCCAGAAGTAACCGAACAGGGAACTTGCGCTCTATCTGCCCACACTGAATCACTTGGGCGCTGAGAGCTGCCTGCCCTCGCTGAATCACTGCGAGCATGGCAACCACGAACCATTTTGAACCGTTCGACCCCAAGGTTTGGAGCTGGGAATCATACCTCGACCGTTTTGAGT
>NW_015340489.1:0-212 GCF_001447785.1 Gekko japonicus
GGTTGCCACAAGTCAGCTATGACTTGACAGCACTTTCTACCATCTCACTGATGCCACATGGACCCCTTGTTTCAAACCCTACCTTGCAAGTGAGTAGTCCATTCAGAAGAGCATCCACAGTCATCAAGAGACATTAGCATTCTTTTCTCAAGGTCCCAGTCCATTCATTCACAGAGACAAAGCTTCAAGGAACTTCAAGGAACTACTACTAC
>NW_015340490.1:0-212 GCF_001447785.1 Gekko japonicus
TTTTGTAAAGCAGCAAAAATATGTTTCGCCGTGATAGGAAAGTATGTATTGCATGTGTTTCAGCTTTCCCCAAAATTTCTGCCCTTTCCCCACAACAGGAAAAGGCCTCCCCTCTTGGCTTCAGGATTCTTGGAGATCTTATATCTCCACTCCAAAGGCCTTGCTTTGGCCAAAGAGTAGGGTTCCCAACTCTGGGTTGGGAAGTACCTGGA
>NW_015340491.1:0-212 GCF_001447785.1 Gekko japonicus
TAATTAGGCTTCTTAGGGTAACCACTGCATCTTTTGGAAGTCTCGTCCTCGAAACAAACAAACAAACCCTGAAGAGCAATTCATAATGGCTTGCTTACAAAAGGGGGACAAACTGTGTCAATTGCACATAAGGAACTATGGAGAAGATGAAGGAGAGTTGGATTTATACACCCCACCTTTCATTCAGAGTCTCAGAGTGGCTTGCAGTCTCC
>NW_015340492.1:0-212 GCF_001447785.1 Gekko japonicus
TGCTCCTCTGTGTATTGTAATGTACCTGTCTCTTTCATTGTTGAGCCTTCTGATCTTTGCAATACTTTCCTCTTTTCACCATTCATACCCTTGTATACTTCTGCCAAGTAACGGTAACCCTTCAAGCATCTGATGGCGGACTCTGACTCACAAAAGCTTATATCACAATCTACTGGTTTTTACTGTTACCTAAACTGGACCCAGAGAAGGGG
>NW_015340493.1:0-212 GCF_001447785.1 Gekko japonicus
GGGTGGAGGGGGGGGGGGGGGGGGGGGACGGACGGGACCTGGCAGTCCTACTGGCTCACCAGTGCCACTTTTAGGAATCACAGGACTCCTTGTGACTAGCAAGTCACTTTGTCAAGGCACAGTGCCAAAAGGCCAGATAATTGGGGCAGATCAAACAGCTGTTAAAAGATGAAGGCTCATCTGGGAAAACCAGGAAGTGACGTCCTGCCTCT
>NW_015340494.1:0-212 GCF_001447785.1 Gekko japonicus
GGAGCTCTCCTGAGCATGAACGGAATGGAGGCTCCACTTGACTTGACAGCACTGCTGCATGAAGAGCTGTGGATGAAACTGTGAGGGGAAAAGACCTTGTTCCTGGTAGCCACTCACCTCTTGAATTCCAGTCTAAGCGCGTGGAACTAAGCAGAAGGCAGATTACCCCCTTGGTTTTCCCTCTACCTACATGCTGGCATTTTTGAACCAAA
>NW_015340495.1:0-212 GCF_001447785.1 Gekko japonicus
GGCCTTAGTGCTCTACTAGCTGTTGCCTGAGAGCTGTGGGTGTGTTGCTGAAGGAATGAAAGCAGACCTAGCTGTGGGTGTCTGCTTCCTTCTTGCCATCCCCGAGAAGACTCAAGTTCTCGATGGTTGAGGTGAACATCTGGGCACCTCCTAGCTTTACGTTGGTAGCCTGCTGGTGCCTGTGGGAGAGGTTGGATTGAGCCAGCTTTCCC
>NW_015340496.1:0-212 GCF_001447785.1 Gekko japonicus
AACAACAACAACAACATCACCTAGAGCCCCACAATTCAAAAATGTAGTTAAATAAATAAATAGCAATTTAGTGAACTGAATGGATGCCACTTGGAAGGGTGATGATTTCCTGGCAAGGTTATGAAATGTGGAAGTTCTGTATATGATGTTCAGTGTGGCATAGCAGAAGAGCTAAACTGTGGTCCAGGAGGGCCTTGTTCCTGCCATAAATT
>NW_015340497.1:0-212 GCF_001447785.1 Gekko japonicus
AGATCAATGAGTCTACACCTAATAGCTGACAAGACGGAAAAATGACCTCAAATGCACTTAACTATGCACTTAACTATTTATATTATTTACTCTCTCCTTTCTGTTATCGTCTGTTGTTTAGTAATAAGGAATGAATTGATAAAGCTTTTATATGTATGAAGTATGGGGAAAAAGAAGTTGAATGATAGGCATTGGGAATGTTTAAGGATATT
>NW_015340498.1:0-212 GCF_001447785.1 Gekko japonicus
TTCTCACACTAATGCTGTAAGTGATGCTGTCCGGTGCGGCCCTCGTGTCAATCATAAAGAACCCGTAGCTGATTTCAAAGTGTGAGAAAAAAAATGGGAAACTTTTGATCACATTGCTACGCAGGGTCTTGGAAAACGAAAAACCGAAGGCAAAGGACAGACCACCTGAAGCACGGGGCGGCGGTGGGGGGGGTAATCAATCAGTGCTTGAG
>NW_015340499.1:0-212 GCF_001447785.1 Gekko japonicus
ACCGCCTCCCAATTCTCCCAGGCAGTCCAGGGGGGGGGAGTCCCGCCCCAAGCTCCTCGCCGCCGGCTGTAGGGGTGTCTTCAGCACTCCCTCCTCCCGTGCCCGGTTGCCGCTATGTCAGCAACAGTCGCCGCAGTAGCAGCAATCGTGGGAACAGGCTATTTGTCATTGTCTGTCTCCACCTCACAACCCTCATATTTCTTGGAGGTCTC
>NW_015340500.1:0-212 GCF_001447785.1 Gekko japonicus
CTTCCCAACACATTTGCTGACCACAACCCGATAAAATTGACCTTATATGACATACAGAGAAAGAACCGTTGCATGATAAATAAGAAGTTTTTGAACAATGAACAATTTAGGTCTAAATTAGATAGAGAAATTAAAGAATTTTTTCAGAGAAATATACAACCAGATATCTCCATAGTGACGGTGTGGGAAGCATTCAAAGCATATTTACGAGG
>NW_015340501.1:0-212 GCF_001447785.1 Gekko japonicus
GGTAGGATCAGAAGGATCCAAAGTTGATTTTTTTTTTCAAAAGTGGTGTAATCACAGTCTCCTTGAGGCCCTCTGGATAAGCCTCTGTTTCCAGAGACTGGTTGCTAAGTTCCCTCAGTGGGCCCCATATCCCCTCACCACCAGCCTTCACTATCCATGAGGGGCACAGGTCAAGAAGGCACGTGGTTGGTCTGACAGCACTCAGGATCCTG
>NW_015340502.1:0-212 GCF_001447785.1 Gekko japonicus
CTGACTCAGTAGAAGGCAGCTTTGTGTTTTCCTGTGTCCTGGGAGCTTCACATGTATGATTTTCCTGGGGCCAAACATCCCAGTTGACAAAGTTCCTGCAGGCAAACAGTGGAGCTTATGGGACTATGAATGTCTTCTGTTAGGCAAGCAGTAAATGTATCCCTCACATTTTAATTTCAGATGATTTGGTTCTACTGTGGTTGGAATTAGTA
>NW_015340503.1:0-212 GCF_001447785.1 Gekko japonicus
CCTTCCCCAGCGAGCTGCTTTTACTCAGAGTAGACAAGATGGACCTTGACAGACCAAGGAGCTGTCTCAGTATAAGGACGCCTTTTGTTGAATATATACATGCAACAGCCGGGCTGCACTTCAAGCGGGCTATCCCGCCTGGAAATCTCGACAGTGTATAACTGGGATTGCTAGTCTGATCACATGTCTGTCATCCGGACAGCGCCTCACTT
>NW_015340504.1:0-212 GCF_001447785.1 Gekko japonicus
TTTTCGAGACCCCTTTGGTTGATGTATTAAACTTGGGTCCAGGATTTGTATGCACTCCTATCTATAATGCGTTTCAGTTTAGGATAGATTTGTTCAAATTAATCAGATTAATAAAATTAAAACATTTTTTTGAAGGATCAACATGCATGGACATTAACCCTTTTAAAGAGAAATCGCAATTTGTCCCACCCATCAATCACCCGTCTATAACG
>NW_015340505.1:0-212 GCF_001447785.1 Gekko japonicus
TAACTAGTTATAAATTGTGCATCTTATTGGTCCATCTAGAAATAGCATTAGATTACCATATATCCTGAGTGAAACAGGAACAGACTTCTATGTATCGATGCAATTATTTTAGTGCTCACAAATGGATTCCTCAACCTCAAAAGCCACAGGGAGCAATCCCATGAACGCAGGAAGCTGCCTTTTAGTGAATCAGACTCCCAGTTCATCAAGGT
>NW_015340506.1:0-212 GCF_001447785.1 Gekko japonicus
CCCCCCGCCTCCTCAAGAGAAGCTTGCCTCTGGCCTTCTCAGGACTAGTGAGGCTGGAACTGCCTGGCCCCTTTTCTACCCCACCAGGTGCTGTACCCTGTATCTAGCTTCTTGGCGACCCAGGTCAGAGGCAAACTTCTCTAGAGGAGGTGGGGTTGTTTCCCCTGAAGGGCCTTCTTGACTGACTTCCTCTGGACTTCCAAAACTTGCTT
>NW_015340507.1:0-212 GCF_001447785.1 Gekko japonicus
CTGCTCCACCAAGCAGTGTCCTTATTGCCATGTGAGAAGTGGCCCATAATGCCAGTAATCGCGGATTCCAGTGATATGCTGGGGATCCTCTGATCCCTGGCCAAGGCATCCCTCACTACAAGGTGGAGAAGGTTGGCCGCACAGGGAATGCACTTCTGGCCCGCTGCCTCGACTGCCACCTTGATATTGGAGCCACCATCTGTCACCATGAA
>NW_015340508.1:0-212 GCF_001447785.1 Gekko japonicus
TAAAAAAATCACACTGATTTCCTTCATCAACAGAAGTTGTAAAAATAGCTAAATGCCCTATATTACGTACTCATACCTTGCAACAATCCAAGTGCCATTTCCCAGTCTATTGTAGAAAGTTTTTTTTTTAACTGTTATTGAATTTGATTAAGATACAGTACATTTACAGGAACTGCAACCCTGAAGAATAACAGAGATATCAGTATAAAGTA
>NW_015340509.1:0-212 GCF_001447785.1 Gekko japonicus
GGGCCCATCACAATCTCCCAGCCTAGCCCACTTCATGAAGTTATTGCGAGGATTGAGAGGGGAGAGCCATGTGATAAGCTGCTTTGGGTCCTGATTATGGAGAAAAGCAGAATGTAAAATAACATTTTTAAAAGGCACAACACCTGTCTCACAAATACCTATTTGCTATTTTTGTGTGTATTTTTTTAACAGTGAAATTTTGGAATGTTAGG
>NW_015340510.1:0-212 GCF_001447785.1 Gekko japonicus
CGGAACGCCGTTCCAGCTCGTTCCCCCTCAAAGTGACCGCTGGAACTTACGATAATCTGTTGTGACACAAAACCATGTGCATATTTCTGAGGTATCATTTTGATTGGCCTGAATAAAAGGTATCATGGTGTGCTTTTGTTTTTAAATTTAGGCTGTACCTTGCCCTTTGCTCCGTACTCCCAGTATTTCTACCTTGTCTGCGTAGTTCTTTC
>NW_015340511.1:0-212 GCF_001447785.1 Gekko japonicus
TATAAGAACTCCAGCTCCGGAAGCCTCTAACCGAGGGGAATTTTATCCCCTTCCCCTCTTCTATCCAAGTCCTGAGAATGATATGGACCAAGTCAATCGTTCAGGCAGTTCTCCTGAATTTGCTCAGAAGTAAGGATGGCAGCATTCTATAAGTCTGCTCCCGAGTAAGGGATCGCATGATGACAGCCCCATAGCTAGGGATTTGGGGGGAG
>NW_015340512.1:0-212 GCF_001447785.1 Gekko japonicus
ATAATAATAATCTTAAATTTAATTTAAAAAGTAAATTAAATCAAAAATTTAAAGAGCCAGCATGGCTCAAGCTCTCCATCCCTCCCCCTCCACTCCCCTGTGCCCGCTTAGACTCTGATGCACCATTCCCATCCCCGCCAGCACTTACCAGTCTCTGGGCATTGTAATGCTTCCACGCAGCATGCTATCCCAGCTGCTAAGTCCAGACCAAG
>NW_015340513.1:0-212 GCF_001447785.1 Gekko japonicus
CTCTATATTGTAGCCAGTCCTCTCCTTTGCTATCGCATAAGTCGTAAGATTACTCAGGAGTCTTTGATTAGGTACCGTGGCAAATGCCTTTTGGAAGTTCAAGTATACGACGTCTACTGGATCTTCCTCATCCACGTGTGTATTAACCCGCTCAAAGAACACCCCAAAGGACTTATTTCTTTACTTTGTTAATATCCCGCCTTTCTGCCCAA
>NW_015340514.1:0-212 GCF_001447785.1 Gekko japonicus
CTTGCAACAACTTCCAAATTTGTTACATACAATCCATACATTCGCATAAATGCACGAGCGGCAAGGAAAATACTGTATTCATCTTGTGGTTTCTACATGAATGAAACCAGCAAGGAAGAAGCAGGGAGAACTTGAACCCAGCCCTTACTTGTTGAAATCACCATCCCTTTGAGGGTTGTTAGATCCAGGTAGTACCTGGAGATCTCCTGCTA
>NW_015340515.1:0-212 GCF_001447785.1 Gekko japonicus
TCTGTGCTTTGCACACTGCGTATGCTTTTGCCCATATGTCATTAACTTTCAGCTTCTTCAGGAACTGTGGGCCCGCCATTTCTTCACAGTCGGCCTTAAACTTCTGTAGGATATTGGTACCCACAATAACTGGGACTATTGTTGGGGGATTTTGATCAGGGCATATTAGAGCAAAAACCATCTGGCTCCTTTGAGTTCCACAGTTTTCTTTG
>NW_015340516.1:0-212 GCF_001447785.1 Gekko japonicus
GGAGCAAAACACATGCAGAACAGGAAGCACCCCTCCCTGAAGAAACAGAAACTTATAAAAAAAGGAAAACGAGAAAGCCAAAAAGCCCGAGATCCTGTCCGTGGATGAGACAGATTCCAAGCAATGATTCGTATGTGTGAATGGGACTTTGCAGGTCAAATGACAGAGATAGGATGCCCAGACCACCTGAGATGCACCATTCAGCTGCCATT
>NW_015340517.1:0-212 GCF_001447785.1 Gekko japonicus
TATTGATCTATCCCAGGTAAGAACAAAAGGAAGAAAGGAAGAATTCAAGCACGAGAGAACAGGCTATATTATGTTAGAGAAGTTGTCTAGTCAGGGAGCTCATTGTTTGACAAGCTGCTTTGATTGTTCATGAAGTGGTTACTTATTAACTGGTTGCTCATAAACAATCAAGACTTATTTCCCAGGATACTCTCTACAAGGAGTGTGCATTT
>NW_015340518.1:0-212 GCF_001447785.1 Gekko japonicus
GTACATAGGCAGTTCAGTATTTGGAGTATCTGCAACACAGAGTAGCTTTTAAGTGGCATCCACGTGGTACCCTTGTTGCTCAGTTACTTCTGCACATCAGGATTTACCAGATATAATTTGGCCCACTAATTATTTGTACTGTTTGCTTCATGTTTGTATTTCTTTCACTGATGCGCAGGGTGCAGGTTTTTCCTTGCTTGTGGCTGTTTCTT
>NW_015340519.1:0-212 GCF_001447785.1 Gekko japonicus
TAAACATGCCTAGGCTTGGGCTGCACAGTTTGATATACATTGGTGCTACTCCCTCCTTGGCTTGCAGAGAGCCACACTGACAGAACCACACTTAATTCCATTTGTGGGAGGAGGCCTGCATGTTAAGGAGGCTTGGAGCTTACCTATTCCTTCGGGAACCAACTGCCAACCACAAGTCCCCCTGGGCCTTGCCTGGTTTCCTAAAACATGGG
>NW_015340520.1:0-212 GCF_001447785.1 Gekko japonicus
TAGATTCTGTACTGAAAGATAACCAGGGGTACAGGATGTTTGAACTCTTGTGTGTGTGTTTGAACAAGGCTTGTGTCATATTAGAGGCCACTATGAAATAAGGCTTGGGAGACTAACATGCAGAAATAGGTGATTCAGGTTACTTCAGATGTTTTTCACTGAAAGCTTTATCGTTACAAATGTTAGATAATAATCCCATTAGTAAATCTTCC
>NW_015340521.1:0-212 GCF_001447785.1 Gekko japonicus
GGAAAAGGTCCTGTGTGGCTATTGGCCATGAGAGTTGAGTAGCTTTTTTTGGTCACAGGGAGGATATGCCCCACCGCATGCAGGGTCTGGTCTAGCAAACCAATTCTGCCGTTACTCACGATTAGCTGTCTCAGGGCTGTCCTTAACATAACCCATCTTCCTATGGATTATTTTCCATTAAGTTCTGGACAAAATCGAGAGGGTGCAGAAGA
>NW_015340522.1:0-212 GCF_001447785.1 Gekko japonicus
CAATTGGAATTAAAATATAATTTCCATATGCCATGGTTTCAATACCAGCAATTGGTTAATGTAATTATAAGTAATAATATATTAGAAACCACGAATAGACAGTTAACGAACTTTGAAATTTTAATAGATAAGGGTATAACAGAACACAAAGGTATAATTTCTATTTTATATAAACAACTAGCACAGGAAAAGTGGGATATGGATTCTACACA
>NW_015340523.1:0-212 GCF_001447785.1 Gekko japonicus
ATGTGTATCATTCTAAACATGAATTTGCACAAATTAAACTTCACTTATAGGTGACAAACTGTTTGAATATTTAATAAATGTTTAGGAGAAAGATATCTTTGTTATTCTAGTGCATTAGATGATCACTGGATCAGATATTGTCTGAAGCTTTGTACCAAATATTTGCTCTGTGGGGTGTAGCTGTGGTGATAGCATGATCAATCTCTATGAAG
>NW_015340524.1:0-212 GCF_001447785.1 Gekko japonicus
GATGGAATGTTGGAGGGAAGCACAGCAGGTGGGGTTCACATTTGCCTCATTCAGAGGTCAGTGATCATTTTTGGGTGTGCCTCAGCAAAAGGGCAGACAGTTTGAAGGGTATTTCTGCCTGGTAGTAAGGCAGAGTGGTTTAACTCTACCTCTGGGAAAGAATAGAGTACTTGATTCTTGGACCTGTCTCTGGTAATGACCAGACCTTGTGC
>NW_015340525.1:0-212 GCF_001447785.1 Gekko japonicus
GAAGGAGAAAATTAAAATAATTAGCAGTGAACTTCCCCCCTCCTCATCCCCTCTTTCTGCAGGGCGAGCAGGGTCCCAGAAAGGTTAATGGCTCTAGCTGCCCTCAGTGGCCCACACAAAGGCATTCAGAGGCCGAGAATCCATGCGGACAAACGTTCATTACCGTGGGGCACAAGCCACAGGTCCCCCATTGGGGAGAAAGGTGAGATATA
>NW_015340526.1:0-212 GCF_001447785.1 Gekko japonicus
TATCCGGCTGGTTCAGCTCAATGCCCCCGCCCCGTCTCAGTTTTTGTTCTCTCTCTCATGAATCAAAACCATGAGTATTTATTTCAATGCTATTAAAAACGGATATGTGTAACAGTAGATTAATATTTATTTGTTTGCTCGTTTATGCCAGCCTTCAGGGGGGACCTGGGGATCCCCCCAGAGTTAAAACTCATCCCCAGACTACAGAGATC
>NW_015340527.1:0-212 GCF_001447785.1 Gekko japonicus
TGGCAGTCCAGTAGACTGTCAAACACACCCCCAGGGAAGACACCCACACTTAATGGCCTACTGCAGGGAAACTTCCCTCTCTCTGGTATGCACAGTGTGTTAGTAGATGTTTGCAGGCCACCTGCCCTTTGTGTACTTGGTACTCATTGTACACACAACCCCAAAAGTGTTGAGGAAAAAAAGCCCTTCCTTATTCTGGGGAAACAGTTCAT
>NW_015340528.1:0-212 GCF_001447785.1 Gekko japonicus
GGCCCGTCACTGTAGTTCCAGGCATAGACAAGGTCACCAGGCTTGAAGGAATGGAGCTGCTCCGGAACCTCTCACTGCGGCGGACAATCCGATGTGAGGTCTAGGTGCAGACAGTCAAGCATCATGGATAAGCAGCGGTTCATCAGAAGTTCCACAGGGCTCCTCACAGTAGCTGTGGGAGGTGTTATGTGCCGCTGCAGGAGGAAGTCTGC
>NW_015340529.1:0-212 GCF_001447785.1 Gekko japonicus
GATTTAGTATAAGACAGCTTCATGTGCTCATTTGCGTTCATGTCAGTTATACACCTGGGAGGTCGGAAACTCTCATGGCAAAGCTGAAACAAAGTCCTCATATCATCCCCCAACAAACACAAAAGGTGAGATTTGCCTCAGAGTCTGCATGGGCAGGAGGTGATTTGAAATGCTCATTATCTGTGTATTCTCCATGGTCACAACCTGGTTAG
>NW_015340530.1:0-212 GCF_001447785.1 Gekko japonicus
GGCAAGCCATGCTTTCTTCCTCATCTACAGAACAGGGATGATGACAGTGGCCTACTTTGAAGGGCTGCTGTAAGGACAGCTATGGTAATGATATATACAAAGTCCTCCGAACTCTGAAAGTGCTAATATTATTATAACTTCATCTGAGTGCCCAAGATGCACTGAAAACTAACGTAAATTTCAAATGATCATATGCAATGCTTTTAAATGAA
>NW_015340531.1:0-212 GCF_001447785.1 Gekko japonicus
GGGGGGGGGTATTTTTGAATAGTATTGAGTAAACTGGGCAGTAAATTTTGATAGAACTATGGGGCGGATCCAGTCAGTGGTTTCATTCAATCACATCCAATCCCCTTCCTCAATAGCATCTATCCTGCATGGCTATAGTCTATGCAGGTCCCAAGATTCCTTGCACAGGGGACTTGGTGGGAACTTAAGGACATAAGAGAAGCCATGCTGGA
>NW_015340532.1:0-212 GCF_001447785.1 Gekko japonicus
TGGGGTCTTCCCTTTTCTGTATCAACCGCACAGTTCTCTGCAGTGGTGAGATCCCGCACTTGTGGTGCTGAAGGCACAAGAAGGCTTGAGCTTGTGGGCAGGGAGAGGGTGAAGATGGAAAGGGACGTAGCTGTCTGACAGCACAGAAGGGGAAAGGAAGTGGATGAGAATAGATCTATGATAAGTGTCTGTAACTCGAGAAGGCAGGGACC
>NW_015340533.1:0-212 GCF_001447785.1 Gekko japonicus
AATAAATAAATAGGGATCCTTTGCCCCTCCCTCTTCCAGGCAGGGCTCACAGCCACATCTACCAAGCTTTACAACTAAACTTGCAGGGAGACTTTGGCCCATTCATTCTCTCACAGCCTAATCCTACCTCACAGGGTTATTGTGAGAAGAAAACGGAGAAGCCACAAATAATGTATGCTATCCACAGGTCCTTGCAGGAGGGTAGGATAGTT
>NW_015340534.1:0-212 GCF_001447785.1 Gekko japonicus
GGCCCCTGGAGCTGAGGATGGATCCTGGCAAGGAGCAGGATGCGTGGGGTTTCCCTCCAGATCGGAAACAGATCCCCCTGCGGATCTCCGCGGAGCAAGCTCCTGCTCAAGGCACCGGAGCAGGGGCAGGCTGGATTAGTTGGCAGCTCCAGTGCAAAGGCACGCCGGCCGGGACTGCACAGTAGGCAGGGGAGAGATCTCAGTTCGCGGGG
>NW_015340535.1:0-212 GCF_001447785.1 Gekko japonicus
GCTGGCACAGGGCTGACAACCCTAGCTCTTATCTGCGGTAGGCTGTAGATATGCTGTGTAGCCCTAACAGGGGGAGGTGGGCTTCAGTAAGGAAGTAATTCCTTTCTGGATGCGTTGCTCAATGACTTCACACTCTAGTACGAACCCATGCTCACTTGCTCCTTGGTCTTGATCCTGCAAGAAATCAACCATTGTATTCCGATACCAAACTA
>NW_015340536.1:0-212 GCF_001447785.1 Gekko japonicus
CCACACAGGGATCGCGGAAGACGCTTGCTTTGGCATTCCCACTCAGGCTGCCCTGGGTATTGATCCAAAGACAGGCTCTCTTCACCCTTCATCAGGTTTCACTCATGACCCCATGACCCAACTGCAACAGCAGGCATTCTCATTTTGTAGAGATGTGCCTGCACACACAAAAGTTTAGGCCCAGAATAAAAGTTTATTGGTCTTAAAGGTGC
>NW_015340537.1:0-212 GCF_001447785.1 Gekko japonicus
GTTCTTTCACCGGTTATGAACAGGAGACATTTCGGCAGGTGCTGCTTCAATGACTGACTGGTATATCCTACGGACAGACAAGCTGCATGAGCTGCCGTGCCTCGCTCCCTCCGGCAATTAAAGGTACAGGAGCTGTATCGTCTTGGACCCTTCCATGGCCACCATCACCTCCATCCTAAATCAATTACTAAAATGTGTAAGGATGTTATAAA
>NW_015340538.1:0-212 GCF_001447785.1 Gekko japonicus
GCCTCCCACCCATCACGTTTTTCTTATACGTTCTGGCAGGTTTTTCTTTTCCCCCATAACACCACTCACCTGCCACCCAGAGTTTTCAAAAACAGAGTCCCAAATCCCACCAAAACCCTATAACAACTCATATGCCTCTGCCTGTTTTTTTACTTTAGGGAAGACAGAGAGTCTCCCACTATGGAGTGAGACCTCCCAGCATCCTGCTCCTT
>NW_015340539.1:0-212 GCF_001447785.1 Gekko japonicus
ATTCGCTGGTGGTACTTTGGGAAGACCTGTTGGAGGGTGATTGAGCCTGCCTGCGAGGGCAACCTTGTCTCCTTCATAGAATTACTGCAGAAATTTCCCACAGGGAGGAATGCTGTCCAAGTCTGAGGAGCCTTTCTTCAAGGGCAGCCTTGTCTCTTTGCATGGTCATTGCAGCAACCTGCTGCAGGGAGGAATGGTGTCCGAGAGCAAGG
>NW_015340540.1:0-212 GCF_001447785.1 Gekko japonicus
AAACTTGGGGCAGATCTAGTCTTAAAGGTCGTGAAGCGAGGGCAAGATGTTCCTTGATACCACCATTCCTTACCCCATGGTGTTTCGGCCCAGGTTTGCAAAAAACTACACCAGACTTGTGTCTCCTGTGGATTTTGTCTAGAGTCACTTTGAGAAAAACGCATGACACTCTGTACAGTTCCCCAGTTTATACTTAAAAAATTACACAAAAA
>NW_015340541.1:0-212 GCF_001447785.1 Gekko japonicus
CTGTTGGAAATGGAGTTGTAGAGTAGAAGGAGACAAGTGACTTGCCCAAGACTGCAATTGGAGTACAAGACAGAGAGACTTTGATAGTCAACTATCAAACCAATCCTATGACTTCATATTTGCTGCTTTAACATGCATGTTACTTAAGGCAAACTACAGAGGCTGAGAGCTGCAACTTGCCCAAAGCTGCAGTGTTTCCTCTAAGCTGAGTT
>NW_015340542.1:0-212 GCF_001447785.1 Gekko japonicus
CTCTGTGTAAAGAAGTATTTCCTTCTGTCATTTGTAGCTTGGTCCTGAAGCAATTATTTCACCCTAGAAGTCACAGATATTTGGTTCCCATTAAGTTTCAAGGGAACATTAAATCACACTGTTCTTCCATTCCCTAGTTACCCAAGTTACCTACACTGTCAAGCAGAAAAAGTACAATGGGGCTGTTTTTGGTTTTGCTTTAAGGGAGACAC
>NW_015340543.1:0-212 GCF_001447785.1 Gekko japonicus
TTCAGTCCTATAAATACCTTCCCCTGCAGGTCCATTCACAGACTGATTAATCCAGCACTGAAACCTACCTGACGAAAATCGCGCTGCCACGCTTCCCTGGCAGTCCTGCTTAAATTTTCCTGGGCAGGCTCTACATCATCACTGCGTAGACCCCGCCAAATTCAAAGAGACTAATCAGCTGTGTGTGTCCCCCCCCAGCTAGCATGGAGCCA
>NW_015340544.1:0-212 GCF_001447785.1 Gekko japonicus
GGAGTCTCACTCACCTCAATCTGCTCCACCACCTTGTCCTTGGAGGAGAGCAGCGTCTTGCTCCCTCCCCTCCCCTCCCCTGGGCCCTGTAGGCTCCAATCACCTCACTTAGGTAATGGCAGTGGTGCTTCCTGGCCAGGAAGTGGCCAGAGTGAGGCTGTGAGCCTGGCCGGGAGAGCCGTCGAGCCCCTGCTGCCCGGGAGAGGAGCGGC
>NW_015340545.1:0-212 GCF_001447785.1 Gekko japonicus
CAAAGTGGCTTGGGGTAGGAAGGGGATTCTTAATTTGAAGGGAAGTATCTAAGCAGACAGAAACAGAGTGTCTGCATCACAGGTTGCTAGACAAGTGTCCCCTTCGCTATCTGCTGGTGGCAGCAAAAAACCATCCTATGTGGGCGAGGGGTTGCTAACAAAACCTGGGAAAGTGGATTCGTCATGGAGGTCTAGCAGCTTGAGACCTGGGT
>NW_015340546.1:0-212 GCF_001447785.1 Gekko japonicus
AGTATGCAAAGGCCCGACACAACTTCCTTCCTGGAATCCAACGCGCCACAGTTCTTGTGGGTGAGGTAAAGTCATTCAGCATTCAGATGACTCTTTGCAGCCAACACAATAACAAGGGGGAAAAACTGTGTGGAAAGACGCTAAGAAGAAAAACATGACAAAGACAAACAAGCAACTCTGAGGGGCATACCAGCAGTTTAAGACTATGGAAA
>NW_015340547.1:0-212 GCF_001447785.1 Gekko japonicus
GAATGAAACTTTGTCGGTCTTTGAGGTGCCCCTGGACTCGAACTTCATCCTGCCCAGCAAGTCGCCCTTGACTCACTAGCAGCATTTCCAACAGAAGAATCCAGACCGGAACCAACATGACAACCAAAGTTCTTTGCAAACGCAGAGATCTGAGTCCCATAAAACTTCTGCATTTGTGTATATAATGGGTTGGGTTCTGCCAACTTTTTCTC
>NW_015340548.1:0-212 GCF_001447785.1 Gekko japonicus
GTCCTCCCCTTAAGTTGTGCAGCTTTGGGATTGGATCTCCAGGGTTGTAGCCTGCCTGCTGTCTTGGCTGGGTGCAAGCCATGTCAAGGTGGCCCAAGCTAAGGGCAGGGCGACGGCCCCATAATCTTGCAAATGGGGGGTCAAGGCCTTGACCGTGCCATTGGTTAGTTTTGGCTCTTGCCATTTAAAATATGTTAAAGTTATATAAAGTG
>NW_015340549.1:0-212 GCF_001447785.1 Gekko japonicus
CGGGAAGTCGTACTATGTGGCCAACTGGAGGGAGTTGTTCACAGACGCCAGTCTGCTGGGATGGGGAGCAACGCTAGAGAGCGTTCCTGTGCAGGGCCTCTGGTCAACGACCGAAAGGTCGCTTCCAATCAATCTGCTAGAAATCCGAGCAATCCGATTAGCCCTGATGAACTTCACCCCGCAACTCCGGGGACAGCATGTCCTTGTGAGAA
>NW_015340550.1:0-212 GCF_001447785.1 Gekko japonicus
TCCACTGGTTCAGAACAGTGATCCATCCAGTTGTCCAGCATCCCGCCTCACACTGTGGTCTACCAGTTGCTCTGGGAGGGCCCACGGACAGGGCACAGAGGCCAAAGCCTTCCCCTTATGCTGCCTCCCAGCACTGTGGTATTCAGAAATTTGCCATCTCTGCCTGTAGAGGATCTCTTAACTCACCATGGCTAATGGCCATTGAGGGAAGT
>NW_015340551.1:0-212 GCF_001447785.1 Gekko japonicus
TTTTAAAGAGCAGCAAAACAGCATGTTACATGAACCACTGCTCCCCAGTAGCATGTAGGATAACTTGTTCTGTGTTGTAACATCATCACATGTTGTACTTCCCTGATAGCAACAGACAATGATGGCATCCATGGGAAGGGAAATAGGCAACATAATGGCATCACAATACAGTGTAAACAATCTTATTTGTTGGTCTTAAAGATGCCACTGGA
>NW_015340552.1:0-212 GCF_001447785.1 Gekko japonicus
TTTAGCACTTTTACCTCCAGAAAGAGCAGTCCTCACAGCCTTAGAGGACTTGTGCACTCAAGCCACGGATCCTGTGCAAACTTAGCTGGAAGTAAACTGTACTGAACAACAGTTGGCGTATTTTCAAGGCCATCCACACATCACTGGGGATTGCACTGTTGTTGCACTGTTAGTTTGTTTACTTCGTTTATACCCTGCCTTTCCCCCCCCCC
>NW_015340553.1:0-212 GCF_001447785.1 Gekko japonicus
GCCTGCAATTCAGCGTCTTAACCACTTAATGGTGAATTGTGGGTTTTTTTCAGGGTGGAGAGTTGGAATTTAACCTCAGATAGTACAAACTGATAGTGACTGTAAATAAATCTTTGCCCTGAAGTGTACTTGTTGAAAATGAGGCTCCCAAACGATTATTTAGTCGCAGGATTTGCCCTGGGATGAATTCCCCCATCTCAACGGGAGGAAAG
>NW_015340554.1:0-212 GCF_001447785.1 Gekko japonicus
AACGATCCAGGCTGAAATCCTGTTTGCCCAACATGCTGAGAGCAGAGGCCAAGGAGTTATTGTAGGCCTTGGTAGTGGCCTACAACTCTGGGAAGTGACGGTTGTCACCTGGCTTCTGGTACAGCCAAGGTGTCTGATGTTTAAGATTTGGTTGGCTTATGAGCATTTTTTTAAAAGTATGCTTCCATCAGAGCAATTCATCTTCACGTAGG
>NW_015340555.1:0-212 GCF_001447785.1 Gekko japonicus
TTCCTGTAGCTCAGAGTTAGGATGCATGCAGAAGTCCTGGATTCAGATCCCACGTCTGCAGCTAGAGGACCTATCACAAAACGCAAGCTGTGGAGCTTGGAGAGCCGCTGCCAGCCAGAGCAGGCGAGAGTGGGCTTGGCGGATCACTGCCTCGGACGAAGACGGCTTCTATGTCGTTTCGCTTACAAGCAGTGTTCCCTCTACGCTGAGTT
>NW_015340556.1:0-212 GCF_001447785.1 Gekko japonicus
GTCATTATAGCCACCAGGGAATTTCCCGGAAGACCAAAGGTCTACCTCCCCCCCCTTCATTTGGAGACGTCCAGTCCAGGACAGTAGTGCTGTGCCTGTCAAGAGGAAGGCAACTCCCAGCTAGGGCCAGCCATGTGCAGATGACAGAGCTGAGCACAGTGTGCAGATGTCTGTGCCCAGGCCTGGCAGAGCTCTGGGAGGTCGGCGGATGG
>NW_015340557.1:0-212 GCF_001447785.1 Gekko japonicus
TAAAGGTGCCACTGGACTCAAACCTTTGTGTTATCAGGAATACTGTGGGTTTTGTCATGAGCACTTTTGACTGACAAACTTACCATGCTTCAAGGTAGCAATCAGATGTGAGCCCATTACATTTTCTGTTCGGTCCACCTGCCTTGAGCGCCTGCCAAACTGCTTTGCACTGGGTTTCCCAAAAACTGGGGATGTGCAAGGAACTGTCAAAC
>NW_015340558.1:0-212 GCF_001447785.1 Gekko japonicus
CAACATGCCTACTTTTTAGCAGAAGTAGCTACTTTTTCTGCTTCTTTTTAGCAGAAGTTCCTCCTTCATAATGTAAATAATAAATAATGTCATGCCATTTAGAAGCCCCCCAAATTTTGCTACTAATGCATCTTTAGTTCTTTGAACTGTATTTTATGAAGGGTACATGGGAGGTAATTTCTCCACCAGTAGCATTTACACCAGCTCAAGCA
>NW_015340559.1:0-212 GCF_001447785.1 Gekko japonicus
CCTGCTTCCCAAAGCCCTGGGGAACAGGCGGGCCTTGCAGCAGCCCCAGATTCACCCGGAGAGACGCGAATACGGCAGGGGTTGACTGGGCTAGACCCGTGCCCAGGAGTCTGCCCCCCGCAGGACAATCCCTGCAAGGAGAGCAACGGAATGCCCCTGGCGGTCACTGACGCCTCGCAGCTAAAACCTCTTGTGTGAGTTACAACCTCTCC
>NW_015340560.1:0-212 GCF_001447785.1 Gekko japonicus
CTGGAACCGGCCCATCCAGTGCTCTTATCCAGCCCGCAAGCAATTGAGGGGAAACCAGTCCAAACATGGACCTGAAGGGCCTATGTTAGGGAATTATACACCTTGCCGAGGTCCCTCCCCAAGATCTCCAGGGGTTCCCAACCCAGAGATGGCAACCATAAGGGACAAGAAGGCTTCGCCCCAAGCTCTGCTGAGGAGGGGGGTTACTGGCC
>NW_015340561.1:0-212 GCF_001447785.1 Gekko japonicus
GGGGGGGGGAGCTGCAGTCCTTCCCTTCTTTTTGCAGTTTGGACTTTCCTCCTCTGCCTAGCCTGTTGCATCTTGTCGAGAGATGGTTCATCACACACCCATCCCATGCTGTGGAAAATAGAACCAGGGAAATGCAGCTTCTGCGGGGGCCATCTGAGGAAGCTGAAAGCAGAAGGACGTTTCTTTTGCTTTCTAGGAATCTGCTGTGCTTC
>NW_015340562.1:0-212 GCF_001447785.1 Gekko japonicus
CAGAAGGACTGCCCAAACTGAGCTCCACGGCACCTGTTGAGTTCCTTTCCTGACTGTCATTCAGAGCTGCAGCTCTAAACTGCCTACTGGCTTTCACATTTTCCCTGCCCTGCTGCACAAGTGAGGAGATCTGGGCTTGTAATAGATTTAGGTGGCAGGGACTTCTGTGCTTGGACTGGCAAGAGGTGCCGGGGGGGGGGGGGGGGGGGGGG
>NW_015340563.1:0-212 GCF_001447785.1 Gekko japonicus
GGTGCAGGGGGATACACGTCAAGCCAATCAAAACTGTGGTTGTTTCTGACATGGCAAGTAGGTAGCGTTCTCTAATAGTGAGGGTGACGGCTACCCTCAGGCTCCCCGCGGCGCCAGAAAAGCCACTGATTTCAGCATTTCGACTGCTCCCAATTTCTAGCCTTGGCGGGTACAGAGATTGACTCAAAAGGAGGTCGGTGAAGTCAGGGCCG
>NW_015340564.1:0-212 GCF_001447785.1 Gekko japonicus
TTTAACAAATCAAGAATTCCGAGCCATTCGGTAACTTGCGTGCAAGCGTGCATACTTATAGTAACTTCTAGCATATTTGATTTTGCTTCTGCTCAGCTTGGGAAAACGTAAGGCGCTCTGCAGAACGCTACAGTCTCACATTCGGAGAACCCTACTGACTGAGCTGCCTAGGGCAGAGCAGTGGTGAGAGTCCAGTGGCACCGTAAAGACTA
>NW_015340565.1:0-212 GCF_001447785.1 Gekko japonicus
AGAGAAAGGCTAAAATGTCTTGCACCCACACACACAGAGCCCAAAATAAAATGCACAGTTATTCTACACTCTCCTTTGATCAGTGAAAGACAGACGAAAAGATAGAAATTATCAAAGTCTAAGTAAAAATAGAAACAAGGACATATTTTTATTGCATTAAAAGACTAAAATAGAATTGGTTTCCCTGTTCTAAAACCAGCTTTCTCAGATTT
>NW_015340566.1:0-212 GCF_001447785.1 Gekko japonicus
AGCAACTATACTCTGTCAGACAACCAGTATCAGCATTTAAAAAGTCAGTACCATTTGTACATATCTTGCCCGATTTATACCCTTGGCCCACCAGGTTTCATCTTGCGTCTGCCCAGGACCTACTAAGCATTATTGTCTCACTTGGCAGAATCTATCTCAGTTCTATTTTTTTACTTGCTTACTTTCTTACATGCTAAGTTTTGCCCAGGTGT
>NW_015340567.1:0-212 GCF_001447785.1 Gekko japonicus
TTGGAGGAATCCATTCATTCCGAGGCCTGAGGGGGTGCAGTCTACTTGTACCACACAGGAGCGCTGCAGGGGAAATACTCCTTCGGGTAAAAAGCAAGCCAAGTAGTGCAAGAGTTTCTGCATGCAGCGGTTACTGACCTGTAGCACTTCAGGCAGACGCTCTGTTTGTCCAGTTTTGCCACCCATGTGCAGAGCCAGACTGGTTTTGCTCT
>NW_015340568.1:0-212 GCF_001447785.1 Gekko japonicus
CCAGGGCAGGGTAATGGCCTTTCTAATTTTGAAAGCAGAAGCAGATCTTGTGGTTGGGTCGGCAAGATGCTACTTCTGTAGGATTGCCAACTCCTGGTTGGGATATGCATGGAGATTTGGAGGGGGGGAGCCTGGGGGCAGAGCAGTTTGGGGAGGGGAGGGATCTCAGGGGGGTATCATGCCATGGCATAGCGCCCACCCCCCAAAGCAGC
>NW_015340569.1:0-212 GCF_001447785.1 Gekko japonicus
TCCTCCCCATTTCATTTTCATTCCATAACATTCACGACAAAGAACAGAACAAGACTTTGGGGTGTCTTCCCCAACCCCCATACATTCACTTTCATACCGTTCAGTTCTAGCATTTGGTGATCCTACCCTAAGAAGAACGGGTGGAAAGTTTCATCACGTCGCAGCCTGAACGGTGACTCTGTCGGGTTCTCAAGGCAGGAGACGTTCAGAGG
>NW_015340570.1:0-212 GCF_001447785.1 Gekko japonicus
TTTACTTGGCATAAGGCAGCTTCATCAGTCCAAGTCTTTTATCGGGGAAGAAAATATTAATCTGCGTGGTATGGGTAAAGGCCATTGGTCGGCTGAATTCTCTTTAAAGGCTATGAAAGTATCTGGGATGAAGAGCTTTTAAGTGGAGAAGTAAGACTGTTGGGCTCGGTGGCAATATAATAATTAAGATTGTCTGGCAGCCAGAAGTTCTA
>NW_015340571.1:0-212 GCF_001447785.1 Gekko japonicus
GGGGGGGCGTGGCCCTGGGGCCGCCCCGAATCTGAAGGGTTCATTCACTCACCACCCAGTACATCGGCATGTAGCCCTGGTAGTGGACAAGGGGCACAGAACACTTTTGGATCCACAGCAGCACCTAGCTGCTGGGGTGGTTTCACACCATGGTGGGGTGGCCCTTCACCAGGGGGAGTTTCATATGCTGGGGCTCCGGCCTGTGCGCTCCC
>NW_015340572.1:0-212 GCF_001447785.1 Gekko japonicus
CCTCCAAAAAAAGTTAAAATGAAAAACAACGGCAGAGACGGCCAAACTTAGCGCCTTGTGTGCACAGTCTCTGCCTCCACGTCGGCCGCGACACTGTTTGAATCGGCTTTTGTCCTTCTGCCCTCCGTCGCCAAGTGGACCAAATGATGGGCCCTGCCATCTCTATGGCAACCTCCACGGCCTTCTCCCTCGGCCTAAGCCTCCCTCCCTCG
>NW_015340573.1:0-212 GCF_001447785.1 Gekko japonicus
AAAGATCAACCTATGGTGCCACTGCTTTCTCTGCTGTGTATCTGAGTTTCACTCTACAGGCTAAGCATTCTTTCCTGCACCCAAAGGAACTTCAGGCAGACTGCAAACAGAGGCCTTGCATAACCTTTTCCCTTCCAGCTCAAAATCACATGTCCCTCCCCAGCTGCTTTTTAAAAAATCTTTGGGAGCAAAGGTACAGCTCCCATAGGGCT
>NW_015340574.1:0-212 GCF_001447785.1 Gekko japonicus
CCCTTTAGTCACTCATTATGATCCTACTGTGCCCATGCCATCAGTTTTTAGCTTTCAGAAATAGAGTGTTATCTCAGATGTGAATGTTTGTGATGCAGTAAGCACTATGAACACAAAATAACTTACCAAATAAGCAAGGTCTTGAAATATCTGAAAATAAGATGTGCTGTGGAGAAACAAGTGAGGTGTTTGGCAATTTTAGTTGGTTTTTT
>NW_015340575.1:0-212 GCF_001447785.1 Gekko japonicus
GGGAGGTGTTTCCAGTGGTAGTAGAGGACAGGACACATAATAATGGGTTTAAATTATGGGCAGGCAGTTATCAGCAGGCTATTAGGGAAACCTTGGCCTATTATGCACTGGTGTCTTGCCTCACTTTCACTGTGCATGTTGGTTGGGTTTTCTTTGTCGTTCTGCATCCCCATCTCTTTCACTGTGCATGTCCATCAGGGTGTCCCCCCCCC
>NW_015340576.1:0-212 GCF_001447785.1 Gekko japonicus
TCTGGAGAGCGGCTATCAATCAAAGTAGACAATGCTGAGCTAGATGGGCCATAGGTTTGACGCCACATAAATCTATTCCTTACATCTCTTGCTAATTTGAAAAGACAATTTTCCTTGCACATCTGCAAAAGCTTTACAACTGTTATTCATGTTGCAGCATTCACCCCACTGGCAACCTACGGACTTCATCAAGGGGTCAGGAAAGGGGGGGG
>NW_015340577.1:0-212 GCF_001447785.1 Gekko japonicus
TTATACGCCAGCCATCTCGTTGGCTTATTGGCTTGCTCGAAATATCGTTGTCTTGCAAATTTTACTTTTGTTGCCACTTCTTGAGTTAAAATACAATTTAGATGATGCTGTAGTTGATTAATTTTATTTTTTATTTCTTGCAAGTTATCCTTTGCTTTTTTCATTTCCTTTTCTTCTATCTTAATATTTTCCTTTATCAAGTTCAATTCTCT
>NW_015340578.1:0-212 GCF_001447785.1 Gekko japonicus
TAGAGAATCTGATTCGGCTGAATAAATACACCAAAAATACTGCTAAGATATTTGTCGGGTATTTATTTGGTTAGGCTTAGCTGAATGCACATCCCTACTCTTGAGCCTTATAATTTGAGGATCACTGGAATCACTTACAGGAGGACTTGGTGCTCAAGGATGCCAATTGTAAATGTTCCCCAGTCTTCTTCCAGATACCCTTTAGTGGTAAT
>NW_015340579.1:0-212 GCF_001447785.1 Gekko japonicus
ATTCCTTTTCTCTAATTCAGTTTTTCAAATCTGGTCTGGATGAAATAGCCTTTAGTTGCTTCTCTGTAGTATATGCCGAGACCTACTGTGGCCTCTAACGTTCCTCGAGTCCAATCGAGCTGTGGAAGGCCCCAATTCTTGCGCCAAGGGTCCTTGTCCAAGAGGGACCTCCCATCCTTTCACTTTGCTGAAAGCTGTTTTGTCCTCTGTAT
>NW_015340580.1:0-212 GCF_001447785.1 Gekko japonicus
ACTGAGAAAGCTCTTTCTTGGGTTGCCACATGCCTAGCATCAAGCAGCGGGGGCAGCTGAAACAGGACCTCTGAAGATGACCAGAGGGAATGAGTAGGTTCCTGTGGAAGAAGGTGTCCCTTAAGGTATGTTCGTCCCGGGCTGAACAGGACTTTAAAGATCAATACCAACATTTTGAATTGATCCCAGAAGCAAACTGATAGCCAGTGTAG
>NW_015340581.1:0-212 GCF_001447785.1 Gekko japonicus
TGCCATAGGTTCACCACCACTGGGTTATGGTCTACCTATCCTCCTTGGCTCAGTTATTCACCAATGGAAATGCAAAACTACAGGTGTGTCCTAACAAACAAACCTCAGGGCACATCTGCACACACACAGCAGGGGAACTCGTGATGGAATTTAGTCAGCCTTCGGGGGAGGGGACGGGGACACCCTTCTCCTGACCGACAATAGCTTATGTC
>NW_015340582.1:0-212 GCF_001447785.1 Gekko japonicus
TTTGAAGGCCATGAAATGTGAATTCAGGCCACAGTACATCTACATTTCCACTTATGTATCCTGCCTTCTCACCATGGAGCCATAGGATGCACGCACAAGCTTACCTCCTTTTTATCCCCCTACATATCTAAGGGACCATTTACACCTGTAGATCCCCACACACCCGTTACTGTCTACAGCTTGCTGCCTTCTGGGTGTTTCCTCACTGAAGC
>NW_015340583.1:0-212 GCF_001447785.1 Gekko japonicus
AATCCAATCTCTTCTTCTTTCTTCTCTTCATTCTGAGCTGCACTTCTGAGCAGAGGAGCTGCTCAGCCGGCCAACCTGCAGAGGTGACCTGAAAGCCCCGTGTGGCCTTGCCAGCTGAGGGTCTCACTTTCCATCACCCCCTCAGAACCTTCTCCTGTTCCAGGGGGAAAGTTCACTGGTTGGGCATGGATGACTACCAGTGCTCCCTCTAA
>NW_015340584.1:0-212 GCF_001447785.1 Gekko japonicus
CACACCTGCCAAAGACACTAGCTGCCGCTTTCTGAGAAAACCTGATGGACTTGATAGACTTTCTGATGAGGTGTGGGGACACTCCTATTCTTCAGGAAGATCACCTTCCAAAGACTGACTGACACATTTCAGAGTTTACATTTAAAATTACTCTGGCAACTCTCCCTTCCCGGAGCTGGAGTGAAGAGGCTTGTTTCTTTAGGGAATATTTC
>NW_015340585.1:0-212 GCF_001447785.1 Gekko japonicus
GCTTAGGGCCTCAGCAAGCCTAAATCCGGTCCTGATGGGGGGAGAAGTCTATGGTGGTGGTAGCTTTGGCTACTAGCCGTGGTGTGACTGGAAAGGAGCTGCGGTGGCTCAGGGGTTGAGACGCTGAGCTGTAGACCTGAGGGTCTCTAGTTTGGCAGTTCCAGACCCGAGCTGCCACCTGACGGAGTGAGCTCCCTCTCTGGCCCCAGCTC
>NW_015340586.1:0-212 GCF_001447785.1 Gekko japonicus
ACAAAGCTGTTAAACGACAGGTCGCTTTGGAGGACATTGATTCATGGTGTCCCCATAAGTCGGAGGCAACTTGACAGCACTAAACACACACATAAGAAAGGGCCATGAGAGCCAACCACTGGCTCATCCCTCCCTCTCGTGATCTGCCTCAATTTAGAAGGAGTCACAGGGAAAACAGACTTGTGAAAATGCTGCTGAGAAGGAAATACCCT
>NW_015340587.1:0-212 GCF_001447785.1 Gekko japonicus
GTCTACTAACCTGCTTCAAGGGCTCCCTCTGGTGCAGGAGAAGGAGAAACAGGGAAAATATCAAGTCTTTTCCCTGAAAACAGTCCTCTCCTAGGTTTAAAGGAAGAGAGAGAAATTTTGCATCATTTAGAAGTTCACTATTTAGCATGTCCTGCACAGAGGATCTATTTAGGATGCTGCCTGTACTGCGTGGAAGGCAAGAGGGCAGAAAC
>NW_015340588.1:0-212 GCF_001447785.1 Gekko japonicus
CGAGCGAAGCGAGGCGCGCCGCCGGCGGGAACAAGCGCGGCGGTGTTAGGTTAGGAATCGCGTTCGTTCCAGTGTGTTAATGGAGCCCGGCGTGTAATCGGCGTGGCTGCTGGCTCGCCGGAGAGAGCGCCGCGCGGTGCGTCGCCGGCAGAAGGGAAACCAGCAGGGCGATTTCCAAGCCGACGCGACGCGGGGAGTTCCGCGGATGAGAG
>NW_015340589.1:0-212 GCF_001447785.1 Gekko japonicus
CAGGAGAAGGGGTCTCAGGGCCCCTGCACTGGACACCCCACTCCCTCCCGGTATGGATTCCAGCATGGTCACCCCCATCTTCCACTTGATCTCGTTGCCCTCCTAGCACGGTGGTGACTTTGTGGCAAAGGCTGGAGTTAACCAGTCTCTCCCACACAAGCCTCACACTCGCTCCTGGTAAGTGTAAGACGGCAGCTCACGTTAACGGGTTT
>NW_015340590.1:0-212 GCF_001447785.1 Gekko japonicus
GTGGACAATTTCAATCCACCTCCCTGTTGTCAGCAAGCTGCCATATTTGATCTGATGTATATACGCTTAACGTGTAACTGGCCTTTAACCCACTTTCCTTTCTGTAATAGCAACATATGTGTATAGTTGTTGCCTAGCACCCCAAACGCATGCTCACAAATGAGCAGCTCGTTAGTGAAACGCAAACCATTTTTAACTTTAAAAGGGGTAAT
>NW_015340591.1:0-212 GCF_001447785.1 Gekko japonicus
ACAGCCCCAACTGCATACAGCTTCTTGGAAGTGCCCCTGGTTTCCAGTAAGGAAGGGACTCCCCATTCCTGAGCCCTGCTTTTCAACGAGTTACCTACCATGATTCCAAGATCTTTCTCTTGCCCACATGGAACCTCATTTGCCCCTCGGCCAGTCTTGACAGATCCCTCTAAAGCTCCACACAGTCCTCCCTAGTTCTCACCACCAATGTT
>NW_015340592.1:0-212 GCF_001447785.1 Gekko japonicus
CTCAGGGGGATCCAAAAAAAGAAAAGAAAGTCTTTTCTCACAGTGAGGGTACAACATGTTGTCTTACAAAAGTTGCATATAATTTCTATTAGTAAGTGTGAAGGGGCCAGTTTGACTGCCTCCAGCTATAAGGGGGAAGGTTGGAATTAAGACAAGACCAAACTGGTCCTACTCTATATCCCAAATCGGACTCTGCTACTGCATCTGTTTTG
>NW_015340593.1:0-212 GCF_001447785.1 Gekko japonicus
TGTTTGGCCTACAGATTGCCAGTTCCTTGCTCCACATGCAAAGCTGTAACCCCGCCCCTGCCTAGGGATGAAAGAAAGACTCGGGGCTGGGGACAGAGAGGCTGTTATGGAGGGTAGATTAGGGTTGTCAGGCCCCCACTGGGGGGATGCTCTCCCCCCCAGGCCAAGGGCCCCCCCCATCAGCTGGAATGTTCCCTCTAAGCTGTGGAGTC
>NW_015340594.1:0-212 GCF_001447785.1 Gekko japonicus
CTGTTTTTCAACTACATGACTCCAAAAAGCTCAACAGAACCAATGTCAAACCAGAAAATCCAAGCAGTACACTGGCCAGTGTGACAAGTCTGACAAAACGAATGTCAAACCCAAGAATCCACATGAAGCCAACTTGAGCAAGGGTCACTGCTGCAAGCCCAACAGAACCAATGTCAAATAAGAGAGTCCAACTTGGAGCCCCCCATTCCACA
>NW_015340595.1:0-212 GCF_001447785.1 Gekko japonicus
CTTTGGGACCTTATTGTACTGCTGGGACCACTATTGTACTACTGATGTTGTCTGGTGAAAGTGGGTCATAAGTGGCCACTGTGGCCTGGTAATACTGTAGGCCTGCTAGTTGACCTGCAACACCTCCCTGATAAGAGCCATGGTACCACCCACCAGCATGGAGAGATGAGGATTCTCCCTGATGACCTGGAGCAGGAGGCCTACAGTATTAC
>NW_015340596.1:0-212 GCF_001447785.1 Gekko japonicus
GGGGGGGGGGAGGAAATGGAGATCAAACCAGCACGGAAGACCCCTTCCATGATACATGGATGGAAAGTCTCATAAACAAAGACCTATTTTACTACAGTTTTATACTATTTTGATTGATGTGGTATGACTACTTTTCAGTAACCAATGATATGTGATTTGTCCTCTTGTCTGCTAATGTACTTTACTCTCACTGTTTGGGGAACTAGAGCGTC
>NW_015340597.1:0-212 GCF_001447785.1 Gekko japonicus
ACTTACAAAAGTGTAACTCTTTTTTGGATTGTACTGCAAATCTTGCAACTTACCTGTTTTTCCAACTGGGCAAGGATTTGGAGGGTCAGGATATCCTTGATCTTCACTGAAATCTTTAGGTATGTTGTCACCAGTTAACTCAGCAACAATATTGGGTATATTTCCATATGGACCCAAGTGTTGCAGACCTTCATGTGCACCACCTAACAAAA
>NW_015340598.1:0-212 GCF_001447785.1 Gekko japonicus
CAATCAATTAATGGTGAAAAATAGGTACTGTGTGTGTGTGTGGTATTGACTGGGTTGGCTTATTTACAAGTTTAGAGGTAAAAAAAATGTAGGTACAGTACAGTAAATAAAATCAAAATCATGACTACAACACTTGTTGCTGAACTTCAGTGATCTGACGGAAAAAATGTATACTGTTCACTCATCACTTGCCCTAACCTTAAGTGGCAGTT
>NW_015340599.1:0-212 GCF_001447785.1 Gekko japonicus
AGCCTCTACCTAGGGAATCTATGTCAGAGTTGTATGGTGCCCTCCACTGGGACATGCCCATTTGCATAAGAGGGAGCTCTCAAGGATTTGTGGAGGACATCACTTTTTCCCCCTGTATTCCCCTTGTCACATTATTTCCCCTTTCTGTCCTTCTGGCAATCCCCATGTCTTCTCCCCTTTCCATGCCTCACTCTCTCCTTCTCAGCCATTCA
>NW_015340600.1:0-212 GCF_001447785.1 Gekko japonicus
GGCAAACCTATTTCAGGCAGACCACCTAGCTTAGTACAATTTACGTCCCATTTGAGCTGCTTGTAAAAAAGAGCTGAATGCAGTGTATTGAAACATAAGTTAAAACAAACTTCCAGAATGTCTTTCTCATCATTTTATTTTGTGCATCATAACTGTAACAGGTTTAAGCTTTTGTTGTCATGGTCACAGCAAAACAACAACAACAACAACAA
>NW_015340601.1:0-212 GCF_001447785.1 Gekko japonicus
AGTCCGCCAGTCTTAACCACTACACCAAGATAATGGGCCCTTCCCAAGGCCGCACAATATGCCGGCATTATACTTTTAAGGACAACAGTGGTTTTGTTCAAATGTTGATCTTGCGTCACGAGGCGGCCGTTGCATTATTTCCTGCCCTCTCCTCCCACAAGCCCCAGTCTGTTAGAAGAAGTTCTGACGAAGGTTCACCATAGCCTTTGAGT
>NW_015340602.1:0-212 GCF_001447785.1 Gekko japonicus
CATTCCTGAAACGCCCCACAATTCCCCCTGCCATGACAGCAAGGGGACACGGCAACCCTATGCCTACTTCAGCCTTTGGAGATTCACATGAGTAATGGCTATGTTTTTATCACATTGTGGGTTGGGGGGTGGTTATCTTGACTTACAGTTGGCTTGTAGCCAATAGTCTGTATGACAGGAATGTCACGGAGCATTAGCCACGCTACAGAGAT
>NW_015340603.1:0-212 GCF_001447785.1 Gekko japonicus
TTTTTGCTGAAAACACATCTTGAACACTGTGCCAGCGAACTTTGTACCTGCGTAGCAGCCATTTGTGTTACAGAACCAGTCATGCCTTGGAAATAAGTAACAAGTTGCGGCTTGTGGCCACTTTTGAACTTGCAAGCTACACAAATATGTCATTTTGATAATCTGAGAAGAGGCACATATTCCCTGGGATCATGGCTGGGTCATTAAAGTGA
>NW_015340604.1:0-212 GCF_001447785.1 Gekko japonicus
AAAGTCCTGCACCCACTTGATTTAACAATACGGAACATTATGAATTCATCCTGAAGAATTTATTAAGAAGTGGAAAAATTAGATTAGCTGCAAAATTGATTAATTCGAGTTTTAAAAGTTTTCTGATTAAAAAATCGTATAAAAATTAATTTACGTTTGAAATTCACTGAAGGTTAAAAGAATTATTACAAAGCAGTATGGCTGGAAATATT
>NW_015340605.1:0-211 GCF_001447785.1 Gekko japonicus
CCACCAAAAAAGCAGAGGGGGAAGCATCTGGCCTGGCCAAAAGAGAAGCCCTCTGCGATTTGGGTGCTGTTAGGTGATGAAAATAAGGTAGAAAGGAAGAGGGGTGCAATACCAAAACACAGCATAAAACGTACTCTGAGACCTCTGCCGAGAGCGAACTGAAAGTCCACTGCCTCCAGTGCTCTGTCTAAGGAGAGTCTAAGAACATAAG
>NW_015340606.1:0-211 GCF_001447785.1 Gekko japonicus
TGTTTTCTGCCTGTCTTATGTATTCTGGTTTGCCTTCCTGCAGGTTGTCCGTGTTTGTATTTTATGATTTTTATGGATGTTTAGTACTGTAAACTGCATTGGGCATATTACAATGGAGAGGCAAGGTATAAGTGAATAAACATTTATTCATTGAAGTATTTATATCTCGCTTTTCCTTGTGGCTCAAGGCAGATTTCAGATTACAATTAAA
>NW_015340607.1:0-212 GCF_001447785.1 Gekko japonicus
TGGCACATCTTCAGCATTCTGATTGGTTGTCTGTGTCCTTCGAGCCGGGATTTTTAAAAGAAGGTTTGGGGATTCTCCATTTTGAGTATCTCAGCCCGAAGGATTTTCCCCAAGATGGATGACCCTCGGGAGAAAGCCCTCGCTGCAGTCTGCTCGTTGCTTGAGCTGATACTGATGTGTGTCGATTCTACTCTGAATTGCCTGGCAGTTTT
>NW_015340608.1:0-211 GCF_001447785.1 Gekko japonicus
CAAACTACTGTTAAGTATTGTGAGCACAGTGATCAGAGGCAGGCCTCTAGTATCTATAGAAACCATCACAATTGTGTAAAAGAAACAGAAGCAGTTTTCCTCCTTCTTTCCAGATAAACTGTCCCTTCCAAAAATACCATTGTAACTTTACCGAGCACAAAAGCAGAGGCAAACTGGGGCAGGTAGTGGTGATGGATGAGAAGTACTGGGA
>NW_015340609.1:0-211 GCF_001447785.1 Gekko japonicus
CTCCCGAAGCAGCGCTGGAGTCCCTGTGGACTGATGTGGTCCCTGTGACCGACTCCAGTCAATATTTCACCTGCGGAATTCTGTATCAGTTGAAGTTTCTGAACACTTGAGAAAGGCAGCCCCTCACAGAATGCATTGCAGTAAGCTAGTCTAGATATAAATTGGTCATACATCACAGTACTCAGATCTTTTCTGCCCAGGAAAGACTGCA
>NW_015340610.1:0-211 GCF_001447785.1 Gekko japonicus
GTTTGGGGGGCTATCCAGTGCATTACACAGAGCATCACATGTTTGACTGTCTGCCTGTTGAACAGAAGTTATGGGTGTGTGCTCAGTGCACACTGGGCCCTTGAGAATCAGATTTGTTCCCTTGAGGCCAAGGTACCTCACCTGGAGAAGCTGAGAGAGGCAAAAAGGGTGGTTGATGAGGCCTTCAGGGATGTGATAGTGGCATCCCAAT
>NW_015340611.1:0-211 GCF_001447785.1 Gekko japonicus
GTCAGGACTGGCTTTTGGCTTTGGGGAAGAAGCAAGTGGGTATCCGGAAACCCATTGGCAGGCACCCCCTGGGGGATCGCGGGTTTCAACAGTCTACAGTTTGTTTTCTTCCCCAGACTTGGGTCAGTCCAGACTGATTGCCTGGAGGGGGTCCAATGAGTTCACTTTTATCTAGCACACCCTGCAACGAGCAGCTCTTAATTGGGTTGTG
>NW_015340612.1:0-211 GCF_001447785.1 Gekko japonicus
ACTGCTACAGACAGATTAACACGACTACCTATCTTGACCAGAATTTTTTAAAAAGAGACCCGATGTGGATCTGCAGCTATATTTTCCAAATAAGTAAAGCAATTCAATTGAAAGTCCACACACCGTGCACAAAAGGACTCTTTACACCACAAATCTGGACATTGTGATTTGGTGAAGTGCTGAGATTCCTAGCCTTCATTTGCCCCCCCCC
>NW_015340613.1:0-211 GCF_001447785.1 Gekko japonicus
AGGTGCTGGTGATTGTCTCCCAGCAGGCTTCACATCAAGTAGTAGTGAATCAATCACGAATCTCCACAGATTAGAATCTACCACACACATTGGAATCTACTCCACACATTAGAATCTACTACACCACACCGTCTCTCATCCTTGAGGATTGTCCTTGCCAAAGTCACGTCATCATGTCAAGATCAAGAATAGACAGACAGGCAGATAGTAG
>NW_015340614.1:0-211 GCF_001447785.1 Gekko japonicus
ACTACACCAAACTGGCTCTCAACATATAATCAACGAGATGTATATGTTGGAGACTGGTGATTTGACTTCGATCTCTGTAAATTTCTTTTGGCAGCAGCCATGGTATGGAGTGGGGGCAGATGTAGATTGGGTCTACAATACTAGATGTGTATTTTTAAAGATCCTTTCCCCAATGTGCATCAGTCCCCTGACAGGGCTATTTGCCCAGGTA
>NW_015340615.1:0-211 GCF_001447785.1 Gekko japonicus
GGTTTTAGTAGCAGTAAAAATGCAAATTCCATAAAATCTCAGTTAAACCATCAGACAAAATAATCCATCAGATGATTTAATCAGATGAAACCGGCAGGCATAATTCAAAGCCAACATTTTAAAAAAGGAACTTGAAGGTACCGCAGTAAAACAGTGGCAATAAAGAAAAGCCCTTATTTTGCATGATACCCAGGGCTATTTTTGGGCAGGA
>NW_015340616.1:0-212 GCF_001447785.1 Gekko japonicus
TATGGTCCACTAGAATCCCCAAATCCTTTTCACGGGTGGCACTACCCAGCCAGGTTTCACCCATCCGGTAGTTATATAACTGATTTTTACTATGCAACACTTTATACTCATCTCTATTAAATTTCATTTTATTGACCTGGTCCAATCTTCCATCCTATCCAAGCCCAGCTGCATCCTCTTTCTTGTAGGAAATATGTGTGTTGCAAGGTCTA
>NW_015340617.1:0-211 GCF_001447785.1 Gekko japonicus
TGTCTCATTAGTCATGACTTTTATATCGTTTAGGAGACAGCTAAGAGGTAGCCAATGAGTTATGCCCCTTTTAAGGCAATGGCTCCAGGGCGGCCTTATCTTCGTCTTGCTTTCTGAACAGTGAACCAGGCTGCAATCCCAGTGGCACTTTCCTGGAAGCAAGTGCCATTTAATAACATGAGACTTCCTTCTGAGGCCCCGGTCACACGGG
>NW_015340618.1:0-211 GCF_001447785.1 Gekko japonicus
GGAAATTTAGTCTGGATCCAACCCAATGAGTTTTAGAAGGATGCAAGTCTGCACAGGGTTTTACAGTCATTCTCTGGCTCAAGTGGAAGACAAGACAGCTGTGGCTCCTTCCACTTGTTTCCTCTGTGGACCTATTATTTGCAATGTGTTCACTGTTGAATAGTACAATGAAGCCCTTCAAATTCATGGGAGGGGTGCATAACAAGACCAT
>NW_015340619.1:0-211 GCF_001447785.1 Gekko japonicus
CACACACAAGATCTTGTGCTATAATCACCTCCATCTTCCGATGTTGAATCTTGAGGAGTCATTTGAGAATGAAGGGGCAGCTAGGTTCACTCCTTGAAACCTCGGGAATTGTTGTACAATATCTTGTGCAACTGGACATACAAACAGGGACATAATAAGACTGACTTAGCACAAGCAGCTCCCCCCCCCCATCAAATCACAGCCAATGCTC
>NW_015340620.1:0-211 GCF_001447785.1 Gekko japonicus
TGCAAGATTTGATTAAACCCAACAATAAAGGAACACACAATGCTCCTTTTCAATTGTTACTGAATACACTGTAGGATGTGTCACTATTCCTTATGGGCAAATAAGGAACTGATCCTTTTAAAGCTTCAGAATTGGATTCAGATTACAATGCTTCAGTGTCAGAATGCTTTCTTCACACAATTCAAGAAGCAACACATCCCCACCCCACCCC
>NW_015340621.1:0-211 GCF_001447785.1 Gekko japonicus
ATTTAGTGCATACTTTTGCTTAAGCAGCAATTGCTGGGAACCTTGTCCATCCTTACAGAGCTACACGGGAGTTTAATGGTGAGGAATGAGCCTCAGACAGGTTTTTCTTATCACTTCCAGACATGGACAAAAACACCCACTCCTCAAATCAAAGCAGCAGGGAAAACACTGCTAACCGTCTCATGAACAGAACTGCCCCCTTGTCCACATT
>NW_015340622.1:0-211 GCF_001447785.1 Gekko japonicus
AAATGAATTAAATAAATAAAAACTTTTTAAAAATTTAAAAAGAGAGATACTAGAAGGTCTGGGAATGGAACTCCTAATATTTCCTTTTCGCTAAAAAAACCCTGGCCTGTGGGTACCTGAGACGAATAGGAATGATTATGGTGGTGGGGTCAGGGGTGAAGCCTTCCCCTTCTGCCATTTCCCCCAACCTCAAATGGCCAGAGTGCTGCTG
>NW_015340623.1:0-211 GCF_001447785.1 Gekko japonicus
CACAGTGATTTGAGGCATGGCAGAGAGCAAAGCCAGCATATTTTCTAGGGTGTCATGCTCTTACGGAAGACCTAACATTCATTATCACTCAGAAAACTCAACACTGTATAGGGACATACAATTCCTGCTTCACTGTGTGTGGGTGAAGTGCCATCAAGTCAAAGCCAAATTATGGCAATCACAGGATGGGGCTTTCAAGGCCAGTGAGAAG
>NW_015340624.1:0-211 GCF_001447785.1 Gekko japonicus
ATAGCCTACACCATTCTATACCAGTCAAATTATTCCTTAAAAAACCACAGATAATATGCCCATATACTTTATGTTGCTTTCTGAACATCATTAATTTCCTTAGCTGCAATAGCATATCCACATGTTCTTTCCCTCTACACAAACGATAATTCTTTCCCAGTCTGTCTTCCGTGTTTTTTAGGCCAACTTGTCTCCATATCTTCCTGACCTG
>NW_015340625.1:0-211 GCF_001447785.1 Gekko japonicus
CATAAAATGAGTGGGGTTGGGGTTAAAATCAGTCTCACAGCCAAATCTGGCCCACAGTAGAACAAATTGTTGAATAATTCTGTGCTTCACACTGGAAATAACTGAAACAATGCACATTACTATCGAAGGGCTCAAGACCATTAACTCCCAAGTCTAAAACTGCCCAACTGTACAACAGCATTCAACTGGATCAGGTTATGGTAGAACAATG
>NW_015340626.1:0-211 GCF_001447785.1 Gekko japonicus
AATGAGTTGTGCTAATGACCTCCTGCACCGCCTTTTCTACGAAAGGACCCCTATATAGGTCAAAGGGAGTGTATGTGTGTGGGTGGGGTAGTGGTGGTGAGAAAGAGCATTCCTCCACCCTGCTGCGTCTTCATTGCAAATCCCACCCTCTCCCGATGGTTTTTAACAGAGGTATCTGAGGGTATTGAGGCACAAAGTGGAAAGAGAACAG
>NW_015340627.1:0-211 GCF_001447785.1 Gekko japonicus
ATACTCTTTATAAGGCTCCACAGGCACAACTTGCTATCAATGGCTCTAGATCAACGGAAATAAAAATCTCAAGAGGAACAAGGCAAGGTTGCCCTCTTTCCCCCATTTTGTTTGCCCTCTCTTTAGAACCTCTAGCCCATGCTATAAGACAGAATCAGTTAATTAAAGGTATTGAAATTGACTCAGTAGAACATAAAACAAGCCTTTTTGC
>NW_015340628.1:0-211 GCF_001447785.1 Gekko japonicus
GCTATGGTTCTTTACTTTTCCCCATTGGAGTGAATGGAAATAGTTCATTTCTATAGGATACAATAAAGAGCTACACTCAGGGATAGCATCAGGAAGGGGATTCCTCCCACTCCTTGCTCCAAGCTACTCCAGCCATTAAGAATCAAACATACTGGCCCTGACCTGGATATCTAAGGCAAGCCCAGAAGCCAAGCAGGGCTGACCCTGGCAA
>NW_015340629.1:0-211 GCF_001447785.1 Gekko japonicus
GTGGCAGTTGAATGGTGGAAAGAGGGGAGAGCAGAGAAGTGGCAGAAAATCCAGTCTTATTTCTATGCTGATTGTTGAGCAGGACAATCCCAATTAAACTGGAGTGTCAAAAGAGAAACCTGCATAGGCCAGAATGCCTGTGAGCCATGGGTGGACGTGGTGGCACTGTGAGCCGGTGGGATAGTTGGTGAGTGGCTGGCTGAGCAAGGAG
>NW_015340630.1:0-211 GCF_001447785.1 Gekko japonicus
TCAGGCTAGCCTGGGATATCCAGGTCAGGCTATCTATAGCTTCATATTCTTTTCATATTCATCCCCAGTTGTTTTCCCACCCCTGTGTCTCTGATACAGCTTTCCATTCTTATAACTTTTGTAAGATTTTTGAATACCCTGATGATGCTTGGTTACTGTCTTAAAATGCAGTATTCCACAGTCCTCCTTGTGGACTTCCTTAGCCTTCTGT
>NW_015340631.1:0-211 GCF_001447785.1 Gekko japonicus
CTACCTCACAGGGCTGTTGTGAGAATAAATTGGAGAGTAAAAGAAGAATGTTGACTGCTTTGGCCCCCCCATCGGGGAGAATGGCAGTAAAAGGGCATGAATGCAGGAAATAAATAAATAATTAAAAAACCCACGGTGAGTAAACAGAACCTCCGCAGTCAGAAGCAGTAAACCTCTAAAACGCCTCAGGCACGCTTCCCAAACGTGAGAC
>NW_015340632.1:0-211 GCF_001447785.1 Gekko japonicus
AAAAAATCTCTGTGCTCCATTCTTCCATCCTCCCCTGTCAAAGTCCACATTGTTTAAAAACCTGGACATAGGAGCATATTTTTAAAAGCTAACCAAATTTATTCTAATGCATTTAATTTGAATTTCCTGAATCGAGAATATGACATGGGAAAAACAGATCACATGATGGGAGTCACAGCCTAGGATTGGCCTTGTTGGATCAGGGGAATGC
>NW_015340633.1:0-211 GCF_001447785.1 Gekko japonicus
GAGTTCTTGAACCTCATTGGTGGCCTGGCGCAGGCCTGCCATGCCCAAGTCATGGCATCCCCGACCAGCGGTGGACCCAAGAGGCCATGATCCACTCCCTCTCGCCCATCACCAGAGAAATCCAGAACATTCCAGAAAAAACGATCTCGACATGTGACCAACATCAGAGGTCACGATACACGTGGCACCATCTACATTTTCATCAATAAAA
>NW_015340634.1:0-212 GCF_001447785.1 Gekko japonicus
TGAGTTCCTGCTGGGCTTTTTCAGCAAAACAATGCCCTGATGCGTCCCCAAATCTTTTGCTCATCTTTCCCGAAGCAGGCCAGGAAACTTCACCATGCTCCAGTTGAGGTGCTAGTTGGAGCCCGTTTCCTGGAGCCCCAGTCTCTGGAAGGGCTCAACCTACAAACTTTCCTAAATTTCAATGCAACAAGCATGGACAGCTTCAAGAGGGA
>NW_015340635.1:0-211 GCF_001447785.1 Gekko japonicus
TAGGAGGGGGGGAGAGAAGGGCTGCAGAAGGGCTGGCTGAGCTGCTCACAAACTGGCCGCCTTCCTTCCCTGCAGCTAGTTCCTTCAACCTTCCCAGTCCTTCTCACAGCATCCTCGCAGCTGGCTTCGGACCCCATGCCTACAAGTTGCTGCACACAGCATCGCCCACTCCCCCTGACCCATGTCAAAAGACATCCCCCGCCCTTTCGCT
>NW_015340636.1:0-211 GCF_001447785.1 Gekko japonicus
AAAAGGAAAAGGGTGGAATTCCAACAGGAGAGCCCAACTGCACAAGCACAGCAGAGTCCCCGCCCCCTGCCCCCGCCCCGGGCAGGTTCGGCAGGAATTCAGCATGCGTGCAAACACGTTCTAGAAAATGACATACCCATTTCACAGGCAGGAAACACTGAGAATGAGCGTTTATTGGAGCTTCTGTGAGCACATGACAGGCAACAAAAAA
>NW_015340637.1:0-211 GCF_001447785.1 Gekko japonicus
CAAAACGGAGATGTTCCGCCAGACCTATGATTGAGGCGACGGAGATCTGTTTATATTGGCCACCCCTGCATGGCTGGCCCTCCTCGCGTGTGTTGCTTGTCTGTCTACTTTATGTGGCATACTTGCTTACCCGGGGTTCCTTGTCTTCACTTGCTCAGTCTGCATCATCATTTGCCTGCCCGTTCCCCCAGCATCAGTTGCCATCCACCTG
>NW_015340638.1:0-211 GCF_001447785.1 Gekko japonicus
AGGCTGCAAGGAGCTGGCCCCCTGGTCGCGTCTCCGAGATCCAAGTCTGAAACTGCAGCCACTGTGGATTACTTGTTGGCTAGGAAAGTTAAGCATTTGTTGTTGGTGGAGTGATGGAAGATGCTTAATTTTTCTTTATTATACTTTCAACAATTTCAGTCTCTCTTTTTCCCCAGTGGAGCAGCATCTAAGTTTTGCCATGATCTTGGAA
>NW_015340639.1:0-211 GCF_001447785.1 Gekko japonicus
ATGCTTCTGTCAAGACTTCACTACTAAGCCTTCTATAAATATGTGGGTGTCTTTTCTCTCCCCCTCCCCCCCAGACCTGCAATTTCACCAAGGATCCCGTGTGGGGTCAGGCATTCACATTCTTGGTCCACAGTGCTCTATCAGAGTCGCTTCATCTGGAGGTCAGTTTGTCCCCTCTCATTTACTGGGAATGTGACAGAGCTTTGATTTT
>NW_015340640.1:0-211 GCF_001447785.1 Gekko japonicus
GCAGTGGGCTTCTTTTAACTACATCCACCGGTGGCTGTTGGCTGATAACGGAACCATCCTTGGGAATCTCCCTAAGTTGCTTCAACCAACCAGGGCCAATTAGCTAAGGGTGTCCTGATTGGCTGAGGGCCTCATGGTCTAAGGCAGGCACGTCTGAAAAGGGGCCTTGCTCAGAGAGCGGGAGGCCAGGGCTCTTTTTCTAGAAAAAGCC
>NW_015340641.1:0-211 GCF_001447785.1 Gekko japonicus
CAGGGTGATGGCATCAGTTCTTGGAAAGTCCTCCCCCATCCCCCCCTGGTCAGCTTCAGCAAGAAAACAGCAGTTCTGGGACACTGGCAACAGGACGACAGGAACTGCCTTCCACAAAACCAGATTCCCCCAAGGGTGCTTTGCAAACCCAAGACATTAGCAGAGAACTGCACTCTCAGAGAACAGTGAGTAAGGCTATCACTCATCTTCA
>NW_015340642.1:0-211 GCF_001447785.1 Gekko japonicus
ATCTGATTCAATATAAGGCAGCTTATTTTGGTTCTTCCTATATTTCTGTCCCAGCTATCTCCCCAGTGAGGGACCCAAACCAGGCTTCACCATTCTCCTCTTCCCAATTTTACCCTCACAACGACCCTGCGAGGTTGGTTAGGCTGAGACTGTGCAACCGGCCAAGATCATGAGCCAGCTTTCATAGCACGAGGGGGGATTCGAACCTGGG
>NW_015340643.1:0-212 GCF_001447785.1 Gekko japonicus
TTCTTGTAGTCAGCCTCCACCCGAACTGAGTAATTATATCACGCCATTGCTATGTATGGGGCGGAATCATTTAATACAGTCAGACAGCAGAATTTCCTGCCACCATTGAAAGATGCCTGTTGTATCTCTGAATGAACCACTACTTTGGGCTTGCCTTCTTTCAGTCAGGAATCATCAGACATTTGGGAAAGGTAAAGGTTCCCTTGCTCGAA
>NW_015340644.1:0-211 GCF_001447785.1 Gekko japonicus
ACCGCTTGGAGATCAGGCACGCGGGGTGGTCCAGCTGGGCAGAAGACTTAAAGGAACCCTGGGGAAGCATCTGCCCACCGCATGCCTGATCTCCATGCGGCATTGGCCACTGGGAGATCAGGCGCGGGGGGCGGTCCGGCTGGGCAGAAGACTTAAAGGAATCCTGAAACAACTTGTGCCATGATCCCAGGCCCCGCCCGCCTGATCTCCC
>NW_015340645.1:0-211 GCF_001447785.1 Gekko japonicus
GCCCTGACAACTATTGATAGACTGTATTTTCTGCCCCATAACACTTATGAGGAGGATCCTTTGAGTTAGAATGTTTTGTTTGTAATCTCCACCCCATGTTTGAGGAAGGGGCCATGGCTCAGTGGTGCTTGGGATGCAGAAGGTCCTGTTCAATCCTCAGCATTCCCAAGCTGAAAGGATTAAGTAAGAGATGATGCAAAAGACCCCCGCC
>NW_015340646.1:0-211 GCF_001447785.1 Gekko japonicus
CACTTCTTGCTCAGATTGTGGGAAAGGAACTCCCAAGTCTCAATTTTGAATGTCTGGGTGGCGTTGCAGAAATAAAAGGGTGAAGCAGAGAGCCAGTGACTTGCCCAAGGTGAGATCCCTGCCAGGTTTCATAGCTCTACCTTTTGTCATGACGGATACTGCAATCAAATGAGGGTGGCCCTTCAAGTGGTTTCAAGTCAAAAGATGAGCA
>NW_015340647.1:0-211 GCF_001447785.1 Gekko japonicus
TTGATGGCAGTTCCATCAGTTAACCCTCCTAACATCTGGAAATCCAAGATATCCTGTTTATAGCCACTGAGTGTCAGAACCCCGGAGCAATCATTCAGAGAATAAAAGTTTATTGAGACATTGAACGTATCCAGGCTCTTAACGGTCTTTGTTAGAACTAACCCAAAAGCGTGCGAAAAAACAATTATACCAAACCCCCAAACACACTAAA
>NW_015340648.1:0-211 GCF_001447785.1 Gekko japonicus
AGTCTGTGCTCCTAACCACTACAACCAAATTTATTGATACACAGTGAAAAATTAACATGGGGGATAAAAACAGTGCAAGGAAATAGGAAATAGGACAAGAATACAGAAATGTGGGCTTAATTTGTGCAAGGAAGTGCAATCAAAATGGGAACTCACGGAACAGAATAGCCTTCATCCACCTTCATTCATTGAGCTGTGGTGGCTCAAGTGG
>NW_015340649.1:0-211 GCF_001447785.1 Gekko japonicus
TTATTTAGATTTATATTCTGCTCTCCCTGCGAACGGGCTCAGAGCACATCATAAGTGGATAAAAACATACATGAATAGATATACAGCAATATTTTAAACAATTAAAGAATGCAATTTCAAAACAACTAACAGCGTGTAACCAGAAACACAATTTCAGCTGGAGTGACTGGATCCAGAGATTGTCTTAATCTGGGCCGAATAATGATGACAG
>NW_015340650.1:0-211 GCF_001447785.1 Gekko japonicus
GAAGTGAAATTTAAAGATAGTAAATAAATGTTTGTCACGGCACCTCTGTGAGGTAGGCCAGGCAGGGTGTGATTGGTTGCCTAATAAGGTTGATTTTTGAACCTGGGACTTCTGGGTCTTAACCTATCACTCTGATCACTGTACCACATGGCTCCGTGTTTCTGCAAACTTGAGAACAGGTATCTGAAGAAGGAGGCTTTAGTTTATGAAA
>NW_015340651.1:0-211 GCF_001447785.1 Gekko japonicus
TTCTTCAGATGGGCACCTGCTAAGAGCCGAAAGCAAATCCAAAGGGCTTTGCTGCCACCATTACAAAAAAGGAAGGGAACAACCAAACCGCGGAGGCAGTGTCAAGCGCGGCGGGTCTCAAAGAGTGGGGCACAAGCGGGCGGCAGTTATGTCATAGGGGTGACGTGGGGCTCGAGTCCCTCAGATGAGAGAGGACGTTCTGGGACCGATG
>NW_015340652.1:0-211 GCF_001447785.1 Gekko japonicus
CATTAAAACCGTTGTTGTCCTTAACCATACGCATATTTGCATGTTTGGTCCCCTCTTCTGAATCTAAGGACCTTCCACAACATTTCTGGCGCTCTCTCCTCATCTCGGTGGAACACCAGCCTCTGCGATTGCTATTGATGTTAAAATACGTGGTGACAGATATTCTCTGTACGTTCTGACCAGGGGTGGAAACGTGCAGATCTGTCCTGGC
>NW_015340653.1:0-211 GCF_001447785.1 Gekko japonicus
AGTTCTGGTTCAAGTTAAGCTTTTCAGTGCCCAAACCATATGTCAGGTATCCTTTTGACGGGCTTGTTGTCTCAGACTGCAGGGAAAAGGGAGGAACTATTTTCCAAGACTTGGCAACTCAATCGCTTGTAGAATGATGAACAATAAAAGATTGCAGGATGCTGGCTCCTACATAGGAAGTTCTGTGGTTGGGTTGCCAACCTCCAGGTGG
>NW_015340654.1:0-211 GCF_001447785.1 Gekko japonicus
CCTGCTCTTAAGATGTGCAGGACCCGTATGGTAACAGGTTGAGGAGTCCTCAGTCCTGTTCAGCCCCCGGCTAAAACTGTACTGGATCCTATCAGCACCTCTGCTTGTCCTCTTTTGCTTTTGCTTTCTCACTGTAGGCACTGTTCCATGTGGCTTCCAGAAATCAAGGCACAGAATTTTTGGTGGTCAAAAGTGGTCCTCTCCTCTCTCC
>NW_015340655.1:0-211 GCF_001447785.1 Gekko japonicus
TTAAATCAGTCACAAATCATATAAATCATAAATATATATTTTTTAAAATCCTACTGTTCAGTGTTCATCTGAGAAGTAATTAGACGTGGTATTAATGGCTGCTGGTCTTTTTTGAATTGGCAGTGTTTTGTACATGCCACTGTTTTGTAAATAGTTGATACAAAACTGTTCAGTAGATTTTAAGACCATTTCTGCACAAGTGCAGACCTTT
>NW_015340656.1:0-211 GCF_001447785.1 Gekko japonicus
ACTAATTGGGTTGGTCAGATTTTAGTTGAGTTGGAAGCTGCATCTGGAAAATATGATGAAGAAGAAAGGAAAAAGAGGAGTATGCAGCAAAGAGAAAAGGAATTATCACTATTCCCATACCTTGAATTTGGGGATCCGGGAAAATTTGAGGTCAGTAATTGAAGAAATATACTACAACTTCTTTCACCATCCAAAATAGCTAAATAATAGA
>NW_015340657.1:0-211 GCF_001447785.1 Gekko japonicus
GCTCACCAGACAAGGTGAGACGTTCCTGTTTTGCGGCCCCGGACCTGAGCTGTGAAAGCGCAAGACCTGAGCCTTAACGCAAGACTGAGACAGGCAGTGAGGAAAGAAGGCGGCCGCTGAGCTAGCGGCTCCAGTGCCTTCTGGGGTTTTTTTTTCCCCTTTCAGAGGAAAGCCATGCACAGAGGAGCGCTGCAGTCAAGGGCGCTCCTGA
>NW_015340658.1:0-211 GCF_001447785.1 Gekko japonicus
TCTCAGGGAGAAACACCCGAAGTGGGGATAGAGGAGTGGCAGATCGCGAAAGGACGAGGGCACAGGGAAGGAGGGCAGGAGGGTGGGGAAGAGTTTCCCCTCCACCGCCTAGTGAACTTTGCTCAAGGGCCCAGCCGGCCGACTCAAGGAGTGTGGCTGACTGAGCTCTGCATGCCCTGCGCCCCTTAGTGGCTGCCGTGCAGAACGGCAC
>NW_015340659.1:0-211 GCF_001447785.1 Gekko japonicus
CCCTCTCGATTGGAGAGACTCGATTCCGGACTGCTTTTCTGTGAAAGCCGGGGGGCGGGGGCGGAATGTCTCTCTTTTGCATTTTGCAATTTTTATTTTTTTTGCAATGTTATTTTTATTTTGCATTTTTTTAAAAAACCTGTTTATTTATTGGCTGGGGGAGAAAAAAAGAAAATGAAACGGAAGCTCCCCTGACTGTGCCCAGGGTCAT
>NW_015340660.1:0-211 GCF_001447785.1 Gekko japonicus
AAATGCTGCCCTGCCTGTTTGTTTTTCTCTGTAATCCAGCTGCTTGGCTAAGTCTTCCGCATGTGATTTTTTTTTCAGAACTGTCTCCGTTGCATTGCAGTTACCTGTGTTACTTTCTTGTATTGCCTGTTCCACGTACCCAAGAACAGTGCTTGATCTGTGTCCCATCAGGCAAGGCACCTGCAGAACAGCAACAATATTGGAAGCTGGC
>NW_015340661.1:0-211 GCF_001447785.1 Gekko japonicus
TCGCTGTCAAAGTGGATCTGCATGCATTTTCAAACCTTCCACACACACCACCATCATTTTACTTCTGTCATCCACTATTCCCCCTCCCCACGCCATCAGGAGGCTTTAAAAATTGTAGTCCCTACATTACTGTAGTATTCTTGCAATGTGGGGTGGGAAATGATGGAAGTGAGAAGATGACAGGGGAAGTGATGGAGAATGCCTTTATGTA
>NW_015340662.1:0-211 GCF_001447785.1 Gekko japonicus
AACCGACTTTTGAGAATGTTGGACCCCATACAGCACCTGACATTTCTGTTGTCACTGAATAAAAGCCAGTGTTTTCAGAAATAGTCTCCATATTAACTGGAAGAGACAAATTCTGATTGCAAAGGTTTTGACTGAAATCTTTGGTTTCCCAGTGGGAAACCCTTTCTTACAGTTAGGTACATCCATTTTCATCTCCTTTCAGCCTTCAAAT
>NW_015340663.1:0-211 GCF_001447785.1 Gekko japonicus
TTTTTTCTATTTTATCATGTTAGGATTTGAGCATCTTGTTCATGAGTAGCTTCATTGGTAGATTATTTGTTTCTAGGCTCTGTTGAAGACACTGGTTATTATCTCTGAAGTCCTACACAGCCCAAGACCTTCCTAGTTATCTGAGGAACTCTCTCACTCCCTCCATATGGACTTGTGTGTCATTTGCACGCCTCTCAATAGAACCAGTTTA
>NW_015340664.1:0-211 GCF_001447785.1 Gekko japonicus
CACTTTCTCAACTTGTCTGCAGGGGAAACAGATTTTCCCCTGCAACGTCAAGCCCATTTTCACCCAGATTTGGGTTCTAAACTTTCTTTTTTTCCCCCTTACTGATCTTGAAGAGCTAAAAGCGGACTAGATTTTTGGAGGTTTGGCTTTGAAAAGGTTTGCGGAACCAATTGCTGCATGTATTTTTATTTTATTTATTTATTTAATTTAT
>NW_015340665.1:0-211 GCF_001447785.1 Gekko japonicus
CTCCCCCCCCCATCCCCCGCCCCCGCTCCCATTCTCCGCCCACACCTTGTGCTGCTTGAGAAGGAAGGGGAGCAGCATGAGCATCCCGCCATCGTGCACGATCCACCAGACGTCGATGTTGCCCTCAGGGAAGGGCTCCGTGTTGGCGGGGAAGAAGGTCACGTTCTTCGCCACCAGCAGGGCAAGGTGGGCCGCCGTCGTCACTCGCACC
>NW_015340666.1:0-211 GCF_001447785.1 Gekko japonicus
GATCCTGATTTTCTTGGCCTTTAGAAAAGCCTGTAAAACCAGGCTATTCCAGAGGGCCTTCTGCTGATAGTTACTGTTTCTGAACTCTGGGATGTTGTTAACTATTACACCTGTTGTTGATAAAAGTTGTGAAGAGATGAGTGGAAGTTGTAAAGAGATGATGAGTATTTCTAGTTGTGAAGAAGTTGTAAAGAGATTAGTGTTTCTGATT
>NW_015340667.1:0-211 GCF_001447785.1 Gekko japonicus
GAATACAAGCTCCATTTAGTAGAGCTTGGGTAGAGGATCAAGTGGACATAGCACCTTTAATTGTGGATGGGCAGGAAAGGGGGAGGGGGGAAATGTCCAAAATCTGTAGCTCCCTCAGCACACTTATGCCCAAGTCTACCGTCACATTTAAAATGTCAGACTGTCACATAGTAATATTGCTAATTTCCAGGGGTCATTTCCTGTAGGAGCG
>NW_015340668.1:0-211 GCF_001447785.1 Gekko japonicus
TGCAGCACTGAACATTCCTGGAGCTTGGTCATACTAGGCCGGATTCTTCAGCCATTCTGTAGAAAAGTCCTTTCCGGGCTATTAATGTCTCTGGCGTATCAAATTCTGCCACCTGACCACTTTCCATCACTAGAATCCTGCAAATGTTAAAAAGAGGAATTTCAGAGCTGAGAGACATAATACCAGTCACTAGCAAGCCAAACACAGTTCT
>NW_015340669.1:0-211 GCF_001447785.1 Gekko japonicus
GCATCAAAAACGTCAGCAGCTCCTGTTCAGCTGTTCGGAGAAGCACAGGATTTGAGCATGTCCAGAACAGATCCTGGCCAGCCGAAGGATGGAACATTCCCCTTCATAAAGAAAGGCATTCCCAACATGAAAGGCCGGGGGCACTTTCCTGTACATCATTTCTTTTAAACTGTACACCTTGAATAAAAAGAATTCTACCTATAACCTGAGG
>NW_015340670.1:0-211 GCF_001447785.1 Gekko japonicus
CCTTTATCAGTAAAAAGAAAGATTCCAGAAACTAGTCTAGTAACATTCTGATAAATTGCCGCTGTCACAGCTAATAGGCCATGACAGTCATGCCTGGAGATGGCCCTAGAGCCAGTACACCTGAGCCTGCCTCATACTAATTCAGGCCCTTCATCTATCCAGATCAAGCATTGTCTACTCTGACTAGCAGGGGCCTTCCAGGGTCTCAGGT
>NW_015340671.1:0-211 GCF_001447785.1 Gekko japonicus
GAGAGAGAGAAAGAGAAAGGGGGAGAGAGAGATGCACACACCCTGGGCTGGGCCCTGCTCTTCAAACTCAGCTGGATTTCGAGAATGGCTTCCCCGCTCTCCTCCCCAACCAATGACGCCATCATGATTAAAGGAAGCATCGCTGAGCCCCTTCCTCCCCTTTCATTTTTCCAAACCATGAATGGAAGTCTGTGTGACTGCTCAGGGTCCC
>NW_015340672.1:0-211 GCF_001447785.1 Gekko japonicus
TTTCTCCTCCATCTTTCTTCCCTCTTGCTCCTCTGCTTTATCTTTCAGTATTGCGATGTCTATCCAGTCTCTCTAGCAACAAATGTCTAAACATTAGCAATAAAATAAACTTCAGCTATTAAAACACAGCACATACCTAGACTACGACTGCCCCTCTGCCTTCTTCTTCAGTTCTCTACCTTGTTTGGTGTAGTGGTTAAGAGCCATGGAC
>NW_015340673.1:0-211 GCF_001447785.1 Gekko japonicus
ATATGGAAGGGAAACTTCTGCTACTGTGCCGAGAGCAGCCGGCATGTTTCTGAGACTTCCACTTTCCCTCTGGAGTCAAGAGTGAGGCAGGGTTTCTATCTGCTATTAAAAAGCTCATTTGAGTCACCAAAAGAATTGCAATTAGTTGCGGCGAACAGGTGATTAGCTATACCCACAGGCTACCAGTTCCCAACCGTAATCAATTCAGAAG
>NW_015340674.1:0-211 GCF_001447785.1 Gekko japonicus
AAGGGTCTTTTTGCGAGCGGGGTGGGGGTCGTGGCATGTGGGGTTGATTTTGCCGGAGCATAGAGGGGACCTGGCAACCCTATGTAGCCTAGCTGTGCTTTTCCCCCCATGGGGGCAGCGGGATAAAGGTATTCATTCCAGTTCAGGAAAAGAAACTAAATTTAGGAGGAGGAGGAGAAGAGTTTGAGGAATTTCACATTACCCTTTTTAA
>NW_015340675.1:0-211 GCF_001447785.1 Gekko japonicus
TGTAGTTTAGTGGTTAATGTGTTGGTTTGCAACAGACAAAGAGACTCTGAGTTTCAAGTATGTCTGTTTTATAGAGGATGCTTCCCACATGGAAGACATATGACACCATGTCAGTGGTGGTGGTCCTGTGGAAAGACAGACAATTATGATAGCTGTGTTGAGACAAAGTTAGGCATCACTGCCCTTTCCCTCTCTTGGTTGACTGAGCTCC
>NW_015340676.1:0-211 GCF_001447785.1 Gekko japonicus
AAATCAGGAAAATTTCTACAAAGAACTGAAAGAAGTAGTAGCGAAAGAATGCACAGGAGACACAATTCTAGTGGGCGACTTCAATGCGGTATCAAATGAGAGAGAGGACAGAAAAAGAGTAAAGAAAACAATAAAAAATGGCTCGCTTCTACCAAAATCCTTTCTACGATTGGCAGAAGAATTAAATCTCATTGATATCTGGAGAACAAGG
>NW_015340677.1:0-211 GCF_001447785.1 Gekko japonicus
CAAGCCAGGGCATAAAACAACTTTCAGCAGCTTACATTTGGCTAGAAGAGGACCATAAAACCTGCTGTAATTGTTGGAAATCCTCAGTTATAAGTCTGGTTTAAAAAGTGTTTTGGCCTGATGCCTAAAGAAGTAGGTGGCAGGTGAGCCTCAAAAGGGGAGAAGATTCCAAATATGAGGTGCCACCACTGAGAAAACCCTGTCTCTGGTT
>NW_015340678.1:0-211 GCF_001447785.1 Gekko japonicus
GGCTGCCTTTAAAAGAGGGCGGGAAGTGGCTGATGTAGACGTGCCAGTTGCTGTCTCCTGGACTGAGGAGAGACACGGCACTGGAGAAGAAACCACAGTAATACCAGACCTCCTTCCCTACAGGAGCCTAGGGTGTGCAGCAGCTTGTAAATCAGAGGAAGGTGGGGCATGTATCTCTCCCCCCTCCCAGTCATATGAGCATTTGAGTCTA
>NW_015340679.1:0-211 GCF_001447785.1 Gekko japonicus
CTTCTCTTTCTCCATTTCAAAATATCTGGAGTTTTGGCCATCTAGCCTTCTGTGGATAAATGCGTCCTTCAGTATTGTTAGAATAATACAGGCACATTTCTTGTAATATCGCAATTTATTTTGTGCCCTAAAGATCGATCTTATCGCTTTTAGCAACATAGAGATAAGTTTGACTGGCCCTATTCCTGAAGAGACGTTTCATCCTGTACTC
>NW_015340680.1:0-211 GCF_001447785.1 Gekko japonicus
GGCGTGAATGTGCTACAGGCATCTGTGAACACAGATGTGAGAGAGGGAAGGAGACACAGTCAGGTGGGGGAACATGCACATGGGTAGGTGGAAGGAGAGGCATGAAGGACTCCTGGTAGTGGGCAGAAAGCCCCCCCCCCAAATCTGGAACCAGTACTCCAGGAAACATATCAGTGAGAACTGCTGTGTCCATGAGCACCACACTGGGTAT
>NW_015340681.1:0-211 GCF_001447785.1 Gekko japonicus
GAAATCTCGTCATACCTACCCTTTTGTGCAGGCACAAACAGGTGAAGGTGAGGAGTGGGGGCTGGGGTCACCGGCAGCCCGAGGAGGGGAATCAGGTGTGTGCACACGCTCCTGCGCATTCTTGTACCTCTGGCTGCAGCTGGATCAGGGATGTGTTTTTGCCAGGGGCCAACTGGCCATTGAACTGACAGGGAAATTTCCCAGTGGGCCA
>NW_015340682.1:0-211 GCF_001447785.1 Gekko japonicus
GGTACCCTGGCGCCTGGGATTTGTTGGGCCCTGGTAGAGTGTCCCTGCTGACTTTCCAGTGATACTGTAACATAGACCATGGTATCCTTCGGTACCAAGTCACAAAGATGGAGACTGGGGACACTTCCAGTTCTGCCCAGTCAATTGGTCCCAGAAGTGATGCTGAGGACACTTGTTTGCCTTGTGCCACAGGGTCCCAGAGGGCTCCATC
>NW_015340683.1:0-211 GCF_001447785.1 Gekko japonicus
ATCTCTTTTTTGGCAGCCCTCTTCCTCAAAGCGGTCTGCAGATTGCCCTCTGAAATCCTGGTTGTTCATGCACTTGTGTGTGTGTGTGTAAAGCCTTGCTGGGTTGCAGCTGATTTACAGCGATCCCAGCGAGGGTCTCTTGAGGCATGTCAAAAGCAGAGGTGGTTGGTCATTGTCTCCCCCTGCAGATCCTTCCTTGGTGGTCTTCCAT
>NW_015340684.1:0-211 GCF_001447785.1 Gekko japonicus
GAACATGGGCTGTTGGATGACTGGGAGATTGGGGCTCACCTTCCCATAGGATCAAGTCCCCTGAATCTGGATTGGGAGAAATTTCCCACCAATGAAGACAGAGCAAATAAGGAAAGAGAAATCAAGTGAGACATATGCATGTGTGAACCAGCCCTTAATCAGTATAAGTATAGAAGGTATAGAAGTAGGGTTGCCAACCCCCCTGGTTTGC
>NW_015340685.1:0-211 GCF_001447785.1 Gekko japonicus
TGAATCCCATGGGAAAGTGCATGAGGTAGTACACAAATATCTTGAATCCTATGGGAAAGTGCATGAATTAAAATAAAAGTGCATGAATAACTTGAATCCCATGGGCAAGTGCATGAAATGGGACAAACGTGCAGGAATACCTTAAATCCCATGGGGTGCAGGAGGTAGAACTAAAGTGCACAAATACCTTGAATCCCATGGGAAAGTGCAT
>NW_015340686.1:0-211 GCF_001447785.1 Gekko japonicus
TGTGTGTGTGTGTCACAAGTCAAAGCCACAGTTTTCAACTGTCAGCACCGCTACCATAGTTGGCATACGGAACCACACTTCCAGCCACACCTGCAACTGCGTTTTGCATGAGCTGAGTTCTTCATGGATTGGCATCTACACACATTGGTACCAATCACTCAGAAACTGGTGAGAATGGTATGCTCAAAGCTGACTTGGTCCTAGTTTGGTC
>NW_015340687.1:0-211 GCF_001447785.1 Gekko japonicus
AAAAAATCCCAGCTGGGACGAGGGGGTTTTCCTCAGCAAAAACAATGTCTTCTGTCACATATAAGCAGGACTGGGCCTCACTTGCCTGCTTGTGGGATGGTTAGACAAATAGGGAATAAGGGTGGCTAGGCAGATGCAAGGGTGGAAATGTTACATAGCTCACTAAGTGACCTTGTGTTGGTCACTTTCAGCCTCACCTACTTCACAGGGA
>NW_015340688.1:0-211 GCF_001447785.1 Gekko japonicus
GTGTCCCAAGTCGCAGGGCTGTAGCCCAAAACGGGCTAGGTAAGCTCAACGAGTTGGGAAGTGAAAGCTCAACAAAGCATCACAGGATCCTGGATTCATTGTTTAACACTTCACAGTGGCGAAGTGGGCTCAGTTCAGATGACCACAAGAAAACCTCAAACAGCTATTATCCTGCCACTCTGGCGCCGTCAAATCTGCAGCCTTCTTCCAG
>NW_015340689.1:0-211 GCF_001447785.1 Gekko japonicus
ATCCAGCAGGGCTCTCCTTATTTTCTTATGTTCTTTACTACCATCATTAGCCCCGTTGTTGCTACAGCAGAAGGAGAAGGTGGGCCAAAGGGCCAGGAGGGGAATGGAGGGGGATCCATTTCAGCCAGATCATTCATTGCTGTGGAAATGTCTGAGACATCTTCATCAGGCTGAAGCCTAGTATCAGGTTCCCAGTCAAATCACTCTTCAC
>NW_015340690.1:0-211 GCF_001447785.1 Gekko japonicus
ACTGCTGGACTTCCAGAAATTTAGCCGGTTAAAACGTCTCTCTGGCTTTAGCCCCTCTCCACGAAAAGCTTGGATTTATGCATGTCACAGGAACGATGGAAGATCCACACACACACCCAACTCAAGTTGGCAAACCTATCCGGGACGACATATTTTAAAAGCTAGGGAATTTTAAAAGCTCATAGATTCAAAAAGCAAGGGAAATATTAAC
>NW_015340691.1:0-211 GCF_001447785.1 Gekko japonicus
GGGAGGTCCCTGAGCTCCAGGCCTCCCAGAAAAGCTTCAGCTGCCTTTGCAATGTCTCCAGGTTCATCTCTTCCCTCAGTAGGGTGGTCAGCTTTGGATTGGGAAATCCGCCTGGACATTTGGAAGCTGGGACCTGGGGAGGGCGGGGTTTAATGCAGGGAGGGAACTCAGCAGGGTATCAGGCCATAGAGTTCGCCCTCCAAAGCTGCCA
>NW_015340692.1:0-211 GCF_001447785.1 Gekko japonicus
CAGCCAATCAGCAGTCTGCACAGTCAGATCGGAAGGTGGGATGTTAGTTTCATGATTGTCAAAAGGGCCAGCCAATCGGCACTCTGTACAGCCTGTTAAGAGTCAAACGTCCTGTCTTGATCTCAGGGTGAATAATTTAATCCCGTCTCCTTACCAATGCTGATTTCTGCACGCCTGCGACGCCTCCGCATATCACACCTAATCCAATCAC
>NW_015340693.1:0-211 GCF_001447785.1 Gekko japonicus
AACATCTGCAAGTCAGTAAAAGGCGAATTATCCAATTAGAACAAAAGGATCTAATCGGAAAGCTAGCTAATTATTAAAATGTTGCAAGAACCGACCTGCAGGATTCGCAAGTCAACGCCCAACCCCGTCTTCAGGTCAATAAACCTGAATCCAGTTCTCAGGACTCAGAGGCAGCTCTGTGCCACCTGGCACTGGAGAAGAGGGTGTGAAG
>NW_015340694.1:0-211 GCF_001447785.1 Gekko japonicus
TTCCTGCCCAAAAATAGCCCTGGCCCATTTCAAAAATGGCTGCAAGGGCCCAATCCTTCTGGGGCCAGCAGTTCAAGAGAACCAGGGGATCTTGCCTCTCCCGTGCACATCTTTTCAAATACCAAAACAGCCATGGGAGGGGCGGTGTTGGCACTTGAAAAGGCAAGGGGAGAGGACAAGGGTTTCCTGATCCCCCATACCATGCGCCTGA
>NW_015340695.1:0-211 GCF_001447785.1 Gekko japonicus
GGGGAGTCCGATCTTTATCATTTTGAGGTAAGGGGCGACAGAGAGAAAGCTGCTGGCAATCATTGAATACATACAAAAAATAAAATGGTTCCAGTGAGGAGTATAAAAATAAGTGCAATAAATGTTCTCAGCCATTGTCATGGAATCTATGAAAACAACCAATCTAATAATCAAGAGGAGACGGTAACATCAGCAATAGCTGTAAATACCA
>NW_015340696.1:0-211 GCF_001447785.1 Gekko japonicus
TTTTACTCTACCACAGAACCACCACATACACAGGAAATTAGCACTAGGCTGTCCATGGAAACAGCAATGACCACTGTTATTTCTATAAATTCTTAGAATTTGAACAGTCAAAAGAGGCCTGGAATGCGACATCTTACAAATGTTCTCTTTAAACATAGCTGAAATTGAAAAAGAGGAGCCATGAGAGAACAATAACTCCAAACACTTGAGT
>NW_015340697.1:0-211 GCF_001447785.1 Gekko japonicus
GGAGGAGGTGAAAGTGAGGGAGATGATTGGAGGAGGAGGTGTGAAATGTTAAGGACAAGACCGTAGTATTGGCTGGAGTTCCTCTTTCCACATATCTCCCTCATCATTGTCAGATTTCATTAGTGTTTGCTATTATTTACTCGTGTGCTCTGACCTCGACGGCCCAGGCTTGCCCAATTGCCGCAGATCTCGGAAGCTAAGAAGGGCCGGC
>NW_015340698.1:0-211 GCF_001447785.1 Gekko japonicus
GGGTCTCAGGAAGAGGCCTTCCACATCACTTTCTACCTGATCATTGTACTTGCAAATGCCAGGCATTGAACCTTAGACATTCTGTATGCCAAGCAGACATGCTAGCACTAAGCCATGGCCATTCCCCATGCACAATACAAACATTTTTTGAAGCTCCATTAAAAAAAAAAATGGTCTCGTTCAGAATCTCTGTAACATTTTCTATTTGGAA
>NW_015340699.1:0-211 GCF_001447785.1 Gekko japonicus
CATGTGCAGACAATGCACTTACCTTCTTCAGAGCTGGCGGTGTCAGCATCTGGGAGCTGCTCTGGGCCCCGCTGCATCGGTGACACCATCCCGGGCCATTCTGGCCCCAGACCAGCTGCCAATTACTGCTGTGGCCGGGCCTGAAGGCCTGGAGCTGTGATTGGCAAGAGGTGAGGCACTCTGAGCCTGGAGCAACTTCCAGACACTGCAG
>NW_015340700.1:0-211 GCF_001447785.1 Gekko japonicus
GTTGGTCACATAGTCCCCAGGAACATTAACATTAATGGGTCAGGAAAAAGGATTAATCATGGGTAACAGAAATAATAGTTGGATTAATAGTGATACCTCGCAGGGGCAAGGATGGAGACAAAGGAGAGAAAAAGAAGAGTACTGTCCCGGCCCCATTTCCGGTCGTTGGTCTTAACGACTAGATGTTTAACAGCTGTGTTATCTTGAGGGG
>NW_015340701.1:0-211 GCF_001447785.1 Gekko japonicus
CCCCGTCTGGTTTTTCACACGCGCATGCCACAGCGGCAGGAGGGCAGCTGGATGCCTGAAGTGGCACGTGTGAATCTGGCCTCAGAGATGCCCCTGTCTACGATTGTGACATGAGACCTCCATTCGTGCATTACCCGTGAAAGCTGAAAGCAGCTTAACAAATATTTCTGTCCCTATTAATCGTTTGCAGAATGTTTTTAATGGGCTTACC
>NW_015340702.1:0-211 GCF_001447785.1 Gekko japonicus
CACAAAAATTGAACTTATCTTGTTCACAATATTCATTCACTCAGCACCACCAACTTCTAGTACGTTTTAAGGGATATGATGTTGCATCCTTCATGACACTCTAGGAATTTCCCTTTAGCCTGTGGTAAAGACCAGAGGAACTGGAGAAATTGCTAGAGCATCACAGAAGATATGACATCACTTCCAGGTGGAGTGGGGTGTGTGACATCAC
>NW_015340703.1:0-211 GCF_001447785.1 Gekko japonicus
CAGCTTAGAGGGAACACTGGTCTCTTCTAATATATCCCCCACACACACACGTACACATACACAAACATATACACACCAGCTCTGGTCAGCCCATTCCTTGTTGTTAGAGGTATTCTTTTTGTAGGTTTGTTTGACCTCTTTTCTCCCAAAACTAGGAGCCAAGGCGGGCAGCAACAATAAAACCACTTCTCCACATGAAGCCAGTTGGGTG
>NW_015340704.1:0-211 GCF_001447785.1 Gekko japonicus
GCTACACACACGATCCCGCTAATTGGCCCTGACCGCTACTCTGGCAGCCGTGTCCTTCACCAACTGCAGCCTCCAAACGCTCTTGTTCCGGAGGAGGGGAGGAACCGCACAAGACACACGGCCCGGGCCGCCCTTGGGAGGAGAGGAGGGAGGGAAATGCAGTCGCCACCGATCCGTGCCTTTTCTGGAGGCACCGTGGAGATGGCGGAAC
>NW_015340705.1:0-211 GCF_001447785.1 Gekko japonicus
CTGGGTTGGGAAATTCCCAGAGATTAGGGGTGGAACTTTGGAGACGGTGGGGTTGGGGGGGGGGACGGACATCACCTGAGTATACTGCTGTAGAGTCCGCCCTCCTAACGCAGCCACTTTCTCCAAGGGAACCAATCTATGGGCGACTCTGCATTGGCTTTTCCCTGCACTGTGTTAGCAAGCCCCACACTGGAACAGAAATTCCCCTCTG
>NW_015340706.1:0-211 GCF_001447785.1 Gekko japonicus
AATTAAGTTCTTTTACTAGTGGAGAATGATGCAGATTTTTTTAGATGTACAGATTAGCTGAGCAAGGTCAGAATCCCCAGATCAGAATTTAACCCATAAAGTCCAAAGTCTGCAGCCTTAAAATCTACTCCATCTCCTTTTTTAATCGGAGGTATATTATCTAACAAAAGGAGGGGGGGAATGTTTTCAGGAGAAGACACAGCAACCATCC
>NW_015340707.1:0-211 GCF_001447785.1 Gekko japonicus
CCTGATCCCATGGTGAGCCAATGCCAATCTGAGAACACTATACTGACACTGATACACTGATGGTCTGATTCAGTATTAAGGAAGGTTCATGTACAGTCATGTGTGTACATTGATATGGTATGCTTTTGGATGCAACGATTTGGCTCATAGGTAGATGGCCTTTTTAGTAAGAATGCTTTAAGTCAAGTTGAAATCATGAGATACTGTCCTT
>NW_015340708.1:0-211 GCF_001447785.1 Gekko japonicus
AAACCAGGAAAAAATGCTGAAAGTGGCAGTTCATGGCCTTTGGTGAAAATTTTGACAGTGGTTGGTGCAAAGCAACAACTACAACTGATGTGGACACAGTTGGGCACAACAGTACTATGGTCCTACTGTGCCAGCAGCTGCCACATTGTGGCTAGGCTGGCATTATACAGGTGTGAAGCAGTTGTAATCCTACACATTCCCAGCAAGAAAG
>NW_015340709.1:0-211 GCF_001447785.1 Gekko japonicus
ATTTACAAAGGTGGTAGTATATGGTGGTTCAACATGAAAACCTCAAGTTTTTACATTTTAAATGCCTCCATGTTTCTTCAAGCATGACAACAGGACTCTACTGACCAGTCTCCCTTCTGTATTTCCCTTCTGCATCTCATTATACTATGCTGTGTCAATATAAACAAATGTCTTGCCTTCAGAATAGAAGAAGAAGAGTTGGTTTTATACC
>NW_015340710.1:0-211 GCF_001447785.1 Gekko japonicus
GCTTATGTCTTCCAGGCTGCTTCTCCTCCATGTGATCTCCCACTGAGCCAGGAAATGAAAATAGATGTCTTTGTTGTGTGTCTTTATGTTCTACTTAAATTACAATCCTGATGCATAGGAGGCCAGCATAGGCAGGCGCTCCTGAGCTCAGGACTGCAGTCTCACAAAGCAATATCCTCCAAGTATAGGTTATAGACACAGTATAACTCTC
>NW_015340711.1:0-212 GCF_001447785.1 Gekko japonicus
GTATTTCCCAACCCAGAGCTGGCAACGCTCTATCACACTGTGTTCGGCTCCTGCAAACACAATCTGTCCTTCTACACCCTGGGCTCCTGCCTTCCCAGTGGGAAGGTCCCATTTTGGCATACTGGCTGCAGTTCGATCACAGGATAAATCCTCCGTTTTCAAGTCTCGCCCTTTCAAGGTAACATTGCATGTAAGCAAATGCATTTTAGGCC
>NW_015340712.1:0-211 GCF_001447785.1 Gekko japonicus
TCATGTATGCTGCCCTGAACTCTTTAAAAAAAGAAAACAAGCACAAAGTCTTCCCTCATTAAGATTTGTGGAACAGCTATCAAACACTGCATGATGAAAGCGGAGATTGTGTGACATTGAATCTGATCGGCAATATTCATGGAAGAGGGAAATTTCCTTCCAAGTTAATTCATAAAACAATGTTTATGCTTTTATCCCATTCTCCATCCAA
>NW_015340713.1:0-211 GCF_001447785.1 Gekko japonicus
AAATCTGGGGTCCACAGCTGAAAGGGCCCTGCCCTGCATACCCATCAAGCTAATCTCTGCCTAAGCGGGTATGCAAAATAGTGTCACACCAGCCATTCCTGCATCACAGATAGGCTTGCTTGGGTGGAGGTGGGTTTTTGTTTAGGATTCAAAGTGAATGGGGCTCTCAGCTAACAGCTCCCTTGGTGCTGTAGTGAAGCAGGGATGAGAG
>NW_015340714.1:0-211 GCF_001447785.1 Gekko japonicus
CCGCACACTTAACCACAACACCAAACTTTGAGAGCTACACATGTTACGCCATTCATGTGGCAAAGAACTCGAGTCACAGAACATGGAGTTCAGCTGGTCTGCTAAGAACGTATTCCCCTCCCTTTGGGAAAAACAAATTAAGGGTACCAATAAATTTATTTATTAATTAATTATTCCTGTGTTGTCCTTCCCCCCTTAATTAAATCAAAAC
>NW_015340715.1:0-211 GCF_001447785.1 Gekko japonicus
CTTACCTTCAGCCACACAGTGAAGCTCCTCGTTCCATAGTGGGAGCTGCTGCCAGAGGAAGGTTTTTAAAAATATCTAGATAGCCCATCTGATCTCCAATGCCCAGTCAGAACCCTCGCTAGGCAAACGGCCTACCCTCTTTATAAAAACTCTTGGCAGGCACCACAAAAGGTCTCAGCAGGCACCATGAACATAACATAAGAACATAAGA
>NW_015340716.1:0-211 GCF_001447785.1 Gekko japonicus
AATGTGTAATAAATTTCTCCTCTATATGAGGTGTCTAAGAATGAAGGCAGTGAAATATCACTATTTATATATTATTCTAGTTCTTGTTCCTGAAGTGATAGACAGCTCCAGCTCAGGTCTGGCTTGGCTGCCTGCCTGTAAACCTCTGCCTTCGTATTTGGATTGCTGGTTATGAAACAGGACACCCAAATGGGATTAGGGTTCCCAAGTA
>NW_015340717.1:0-211 GCF_001447785.1 Gekko japonicus
CATGCATCACCCACGACAGGGGGAAGAAAAAAGCTTGATGAGGCTGAACTGACCTGAAACAAATGGTGGTGGGGGGTGCTCTTGTCTGGAATAGCTTGCAAGGCAAACAATACACGCTCATCTGGTGGATTGACTCACACCCCCCATGTTCAGGCCTCAGTGCATTTGGGCTTCTGAAGTGTCTGCAGCCTGTGGACACGTGGCTCAGGGG
>NW_015340718.1:0-211 GCF_001447785.1 Gekko japonicus
TTGCAGTGTTCAGAAGTGCAGTCCAGCAGGCTGTTCTCAAGCCATAGCATGACATGCGCAAACATTACGTGCATGTAGAATGAATGCGCTTATAAGAGAGAGAGGAATCTTGCCCATTGGCTTACCTCTCCCCCAGTCTTTTCAGAGGCCAGGCCCAGCAGACACCTACAGGCCTCCCCATTTACTCACCCAGAGTGGGAAATTACCAATT
>NW_015340719.1:0-211 GCF_001447785.1 Gekko japonicus
GCTCACAAGACTACACAGCTTAGAAGGGAGCATTGCTCCAAATCGATCATTACCACCACTGGTTGACATTGTAAGCTAAGGTTTTAATTAAGAGATAGAATCCTGGTTGATGGGTGGGAAATTTATTTCATACATCCCAGGTAACCAGAGTTAACTTCTAAGCAGAGAGGCAATAGGTGCATGTGGACTAGGAGTGTGCAAAAAAAAAAAA
>NW_015340720.1:0-211 GCF_001447785.1 Gekko japonicus
TCTTCTTAAAACCATCTAGGAGTCACTGCCACACTTTGTGGCAGTGAATTCTGTAATTTGCATTCTGCAAAAAAAGTTCTTGTCCTGAATCTCCTGCCCATCAATTTCATTGGGAGATGGTAAGTTCTAGCATTTCTGTGAGTGGGGGGGAAAATCCTGTTTCTCTGTATGCTCATCATGCCATTCATGGTTTCCCTTGGTTGTATTTTTT
>NW_015340721.1:0-211 GCF_001447785.1 Gekko japonicus
ATGGCACTGCAGCATTTCTTCTCCTAGTAGAACTGTGCCCCTTGGCTCTTGAAGTCCAGTGCTCGCTGGATGAGCTTGTCTTGTTCCGCAGCGCCCACCAGTCGGCTGCTGGGGTTTAGCTTCCCCACGGCAGCAGAGCTCTTCCTCTCCATGCTTGCCACTCCTTTGCTTCTCCTGGCTCACACAGCACAGCACAACGGTGGCAACAGGA
>NW_015340722.1:0-211 GCF_001447785.1 Gekko japonicus
TTCACTCCGTGCTCATCGCTAGTGTGGGGAAACATTCAGGTAGAGGGATACTATTTGCCTACTGATTTTGCATTATAGCACTATAGCACATGTATAGTGTGCTATAGAACACAATGGGGTGATGTGTCAGAGAACCCCTGCCATGTGGATGCAGACAGATTAGTAACCAAAATGTCAAAGCTCACCTTGTAGATCTCCAGAGTAAATGATA
>NW_015340723.1:0-211 GCF_001447785.1 Gekko japonicus
ATAAATAAATAAATAAACGCACACCTCTAATTTATGCTGCATGCAAATCATTGGTCCATCTGGCCTAGCAGTGTTCACAACAACAGATGATGACCCCAAAGTCTCAGACAGAGATCTTTTCCGAAACCAGAGATGCCAAAGTTTGAATGAGAGGCCCACCACACAACCAGACATTATCTGTGGTGCTATGTACAGTCTGGGTGCCACGCTA
>NW_015340724.1:0-211 GCF_001447785.1 Gekko japonicus
CTGTTGGGCAGCCAGTCTGACTGCAAACCAGAAGATCTGGATCGGGCGTTGCAAGCTGTGGTTGGTTGCCTCAGGCTAAGCCAACTGTAACTGAATCCAATGAAGACGGAGGTTTTGTGCCTGAGCCGGGGCGGCCCAAGGATAGGGATCCTACTTCCGACCTTCAATGAGGCACCATTTTGCAGTGCTGGAGGTTAGGAGCTTGGGAGTG
>NW_015340725.1:0-211 GCF_001447785.1 Gekko japonicus
AGCTGGGCTCGCCAAGTCCAGGGTGCCACCGAGAAGCAGGCCCCGCAAGCGTGGGATGTTACATTATTCTCAGCTGTTAAGACTGAACGTTCATATAGCGAGCCAACAATCACCTGTGTCGTGATATAAGCAGCCTATCTGCCCGCCACAAAACCAGAAGGCCACAGAAAGTCCTCTGCCCCAAAGAGCTTACAATCTAGATTCTGGATGC
>NW_015340726.1:0-211 GCF_001447785.1 Gekko japonicus
TAAAACAGAAAGGAGAGCCCATTTGGGCTGAGAATGCTGTTACAAGGGGAGGGAGAGCTCCTGACTTCTCCCAGAAGCCATTTCGTGCAGCAACGGAAATGGAGAAATAACCCCCCCCCCCATCAGTGCTGTTGATGCTATAGATGGGGGGGAGGCAGGAGCCCTTCCTCCTTCCACTACAATGTTCCAAGCCCAAATGGGCTCTCCTTTG
>NW_015340727.1:0-211 GCF_001447785.1 Gekko japonicus
TCTCTAAATTCTTTTCTCATTTCTTCCTTCAACCAGGAAAGCAAGGGTGTGCGTGGGTCTTCTTTATCAATATCTGCCCCCTGTGCATCCATCTTGGGGATCTGAGGAGCCTTCAAGGCCTCCTGGGAAGGTGAGCTCAGCACACCAGCTGCGTTCTCCATTTTGGCCCAACTCTGAAAAGCGAAAGTAGACACCTTCACTATCCAGCTCC
>NW_015340728.1:0-211 GCF_001447785.1 Gekko japonicus
CCCGGTGCCACCCCTCCCTGGCTGCGAGGTCTGTGGCGAGAAAATGCGATCTGCCGTCAGGCCCCGCCACGCAAGTGGGAATGACTGGGGGGGTTAGTCTCCTCTTGCAACATGGCAAAAACACAGGCGGAAGGCTGCTTACTCACCTTGGTGAATCGTTGGGGATCTAGGTGAAGCCGGGACAGGCAGCGGCATGGAGTGCAGGCCGAGG
>NW_015340729.1:0-211 GCF_001447785.1 Gekko japonicus
ACACAGGGGGCATCTTCGGAATTAGATATGCAGATGGGCAAAATACCTATATGGTAAATGGCTATCAATGAGGAGGGATGCAGAGGTGGAATGATTTTGATTAGCAAACCCGCACGGAGGTGGGAGGATTTAATCCCATCCCCTTCCTGTGTGGCCACAATCCGATTCAAACCGCCCCCAGCGCAGCCATTATCCCCCTTTCCAAAGCTGA
>NW_015340730.1:0-211 GCF_001447785.1 Gekko japonicus
CTGTGCAGAGTAGGCAGTACTGGGCTAGACAAACTAATGGTCTGGTTCAGTGTGATAATAATCACAAAAGAATAACAGTGTACTGCCCCCAAAATACAGATGCTTGAAACACAGTATCTATTTGATTTAGATACGAACACCAGATACATAGTCAAGCCTGCTGCCTATCTATCCCTCTTGGAAGTGCATAATCACAGGAGGGCCTTTACAC
>NW_015340731.1:0-211 GCF_001447785.1 Gekko japonicus
GGGGGGGGGGGAAATAAAACAGGAAATGGTTAATGAACAGTACCTGTATAACCAGATAGCGCTGGGGGTCCCGAGCCATTTTGGAGAATTCTGCTATCAGCTCTCGAAATTTGGGACGACTCTCTGCATCGATCATCCAGCCTGAAGGTGGCGACATGGGGAATTAAGAATTAAGGGAATGGGCCTGCTTGTCTGTGTCCAAACACATCTA
>NW_015340732.1:0-211 GCF_001447785.1 Gekko japonicus
CCATGAAAACTTCTGTGTTCAGTTTGCTCACTGGTCTTGTCGAACACAATAGTCTTCATGCTGCCATTTCAGGATCTCCTTCCTAGTTGCCATGATTCCTTTCTGCCCCTTGCTTGCCACACTCCAATTTGGCTGCATCTAAATCTGACAAACATATTGAACATGCATTTGCCACATTCACTTGTAGATATATACTTAAAACCCTCTAAAG
>NW_015340733.1:0-211 GCF_001447785.1 Gekko japonicus
TGGCTGGAGTCCTCATAGCAACCACATCGAGGGCACCGGCAACTAGATAGCTCACCAGGCCACAGTCGTCATCACGAAAGGGGAACTGTGGGACTGAGGCTACGGCATTGTACAGAATTTATCTAGGCCTTCTGCGTAGGTTTTTCACTCTCCGGGTGATGTTTATATAGTATGCAGTATCCCAGATCTTCAGCTGTGTGGTATTTTTCAA
>NW_015340734.1:0-211 GCF_001447785.1 Gekko japonicus
TGATATTAGTTCTTCATGGTCTCTGGGCATCACTGTACAGAAGCTGATCTCAGAAACTGCTAGAGATACAGAGGCATCACCCCACATGCACTCCCCCAACACAGATATACACTGCACATGCCGGAAGGGGAGGAGTCAGACTTCCTGCACTCAGTTCCTTTTTGTCTGCTGCATAGTAGACATATGAACAAAAGAAGAGCCCTACTGGATC
>NW_015340735.1:0-211 GCF_001447785.1 Gekko japonicus
GGAAGATCATTTGGGAAGTCACAGCAGTGCGGTGATTTAAATGGCAAACACTCTTTGTGAATTGTTGTGCTGACTTTATTAGAGGTTTTTTGTGTGTTCTAAAAATTATTTTTGGTTGTATAGTGATACCCACCTTGCATTCCAGAATTCTGAGAGAAAGGTAGAATTATCAATATTTAAGCCAGGAAATAAACTGAATTCAACCCTCTAT
>NW_015340736.1:0-211 GCF_001447785.1 Gekko japonicus
GTACACTGGCTCCCCTTCTTTTTTGGTGGTGGTTAAATTGTCTGAACCATTGAACATGTCAGGTGCCTTTTCTCTGGTGGAGGCCGTGTGGTGTGGTGGTCGGAGGGGTGCCTCTTGCTTGCAGCATCTCCGGCCAGCCACCTCTTCGAGCACCACAACTCTTCACTTCTCCACTCTGGAGTTTGGCCTTCCAATTCCCAACAAAGAACAT
>NW_015340737.1:0-211 GCF_001447785.1 Gekko japonicus
GCAAGGGAACCTTTACCTTTACTTAGCTTTCCTGTTGCATCTTAAAGTACCTGGCTGGTAAACACAAGGGCAACATCAATAGGGGAAGCATCCTGCTAGGCAAGGTGATAGCACACATGTAAGACATTTGCCTCTCAGTAGGGGCTTCTGAAAACATTGGGAACTCCATGACTTGGCAATGCCATCAGTGTATGCCCATTATTAAGGGATA
>NW_015340738.1:0-211 GCF_001447785.1 Gekko japonicus
CGCAGCGGCTGCAGTTGGGATCCGACGTCTCCCCTTCCCAGCGCCTCTCGCCTTTCGGCCCCGCCTTCAGTTGCTGCGGAGATGCCGCCGGAACGCCTCGAGCCCTCCGCTCCGTTGCTGGGCTGCGTGGCCGCGGAGGCTCCTCCTCTGGACTTTCCCTTCCTCCTGGTGCGCTCGGCCGCCCCGCTTCCCAATCCCAAGCCTCCCGCCT
>NW_015340739.1:0-211 GCF_001447785.1 Gekko japonicus
ACTGGCTAATTTAATTAAAGTTGATTTAATTAAAGGGCGGAGAAGGACTGGCGGCAGATGGCGGCGCCCCTGGCAGGTTTTATATTCAGAGTTGGGGGAAGAAGCGCTGGGACCGACGACCATGCCACCCGGGTTGGCGCAGCCAGGGATGTCTTTTGGCACCAACGTCTCCTCCGTGAGATCGGCTCCTGCTGACCTTGAGTGCCCTGGA
>NW_015340740.1:0-211 GCF_001447785.1 Gekko japonicus
AGCTCTTTTTCTACAAAAAGACCTCTGGTTCTGGGTCCTCCCCAATTCCTGTCTAACCAGGCATGTGCTGGAAAGTCTCTGAAATTTAATTCTCAAGCACATGGCCACCCAATTTGGATTAGGACCGTGGTGCACAGGGAAAGGGGGTTTACCTCTACCTTTTCACCATTCTAAGAATCTGTGAAATATCTTTGCAGGGCAGCTAGCAAAA
>NW_015340741.1:0-211 GCF_001447785.1 Gekko japonicus
GCAAATTTATTCAAGCTATATATGAATCACCTAAAGCTACGTTATTAATCAATGGAATGACATCCCGATCCCTCACTCTGTTTAGGGGAACTCGACAGGGCTGCCCTCTTTCACCCCTTTTGTTTATTTTAGCAATGGAACCCCTCGCATGCGCCTTAAGAACAAATACATCAATTTCAGGAATAAAAGTTAATAATATTGAATATAAAAC
>NW_015340742.1:0-211 GCF_001447785.1 Gekko japonicus
TATTCCTTAATTTCCCATCCATTAAATGGAAATAATGGAGAACTGCCTCATCCCAGGGCATTGATGAGGTTTAATGATACAAGGTTAAGTTCTAAGCTTTTGAAGTTAAAGTAAATGAAACTTCATCTAGTTATTGAAGAAAAAGATCAAGCTTTGGGATTCAGAAAACTGGCATGAAGATGTATATTGTTGACCTAAAGAAGGGTTTTGT
>NW_015340743.1:0-211 GCF_001447785.1 Gekko japonicus
TAGCGATTGAACCCCTGGCGCATGCCATAAGAACTGAAATTGCTATAAAAGGGGTCTCTCCTAAACAGACAGAACATAAATTATCTCTATTTGCAGATGACATGCTGCTATATTTAACAGACCTAGGAAATTCTATTCCAGCACTAAAATCGCTTTTAAATTCCTTCAAATTGGTCTCAGGCCTTAGTATTAATGATTCAAAATCACAGAT
>NW_015340744.1:0-211 GCF_001447785.1 Gekko japonicus
TCACAGGCAGGTATTGCATTTCATGTGGCACTCAGGCCACAAAGCTTTTCTACCCTTGGTCTGTGCAAAACAGCAACAGACCCACAAGCATGCATAAAGTATCAAATCATTCTACCGAGAACTTAAGAGATCATAAGTCCCTGCACATGGATGCTTCAAAAGTATATCAAAGCAAGGCCACCCTCCTAGAATCATGGAATCACAGAGTTGG
>NW_015340745.1:0-211 GCF_001447785.1 Gekko japonicus
GGTGCAGCTTGACCAATGCAGTATACAGCTATTGCGGCTGACATGTATAAAGAGATTTGGACTACTTATACAAAAATCTTTGCATGATTAATTAACGTAACTAGTTAGTTAACATAACTGAAGAACAAAAATACAATATGTCTAACAATCTGAAGAATTGAAAGCCATCAGGGAGGCTGCTTAAGCAGCATCACCTTAGCAATCCTGCTGG
>NW_015340746.1:0-211 GCF_001447785.1 Gekko japonicus
TGCTGCGGTGGCCATTTTGGGCACGTGGCTGCTTTCGGTTTTGGGGCGGCCATTTTGTTGGGGCGGCCATTTTAGAAGGCTTGGGCCAATTTCAAGGGGAATAGTGCCCTGGGGCTGGAAAACACGCGGCCGTGCTTCTGTGATTGTACCTCAATTACAAAGGGCTTGCGAGGCCTGGCGGTTTGTTGACTTGGGTGTCTTGTGGGTCTGC
>NW_015340747.1:0-211 GCF_001447785.1 Gekko japonicus
AGACATTGGGTGAGCAACTACTGAGAGTGGCTGAAGTCTAGGCAGTTCAGGTATCACAGGGATTTGATCCAACAAGGAAATTCTAATAAGCTCATCTATATATCATTATGTTAATATTTCCTTATGAATTAGTGTTATCTCAGTTCCTTTTGGTTTGCCCTGGTAGTGCAAAGCAAAGAATTAATGACATTAGTTTTCCACTAGAATCATG
>NW_015340748.1:0-211 GCF_001447785.1 Gekko japonicus
TGGGCCATCCAGGTCAGGGCAATATTGGTGCTTCACATTTGATGTTTTTGGCAATCTTTCCAGCACTGTGCACCCTACGACTCTGTGCATGGAATGCAGAGTTTCCTTGCATCCCTTTCAATTGTACTAGCCCCTTGCGGTCACTGGGGCAGCCATCCCCAGGGCTGTATGACCTGTGAGAAGGAATAGCTGCATGGGCCGGGGGTGAAAC
>NW_015340749.1:0-211 GCF_001447785.1 Gekko japonicus
AGGAAAAGGTGCAGAAACTAAAATGAATGCTAGTAAAGGAGATATCTATGGAGAAATGCACATGAATGTAGTGTATCTTAATTTCATCAGTTTCAGTTAAAAAAAACAACCCTATCCAACTACATATTCCTTTCCATATATGGATCTGCTGCCTCCAGAACAATTAATGAGTCAATCTAAACACAGACAAGCTATACAGTCACAACATACA
>NW_015340750.1:0-211 GCF_001447785.1 Gekko japonicus
AAGTGCACACCCAAACAAAACAAAACAAACAATAACACTCGAACAATAACATCTAACAAAAACACATACCTACACCCTTCACCCACCCATACCATACCTTCTGTTATTCTTTCCATATCACATTGATCATCTATTTTGGTTTAAATGCTAATTCATAAACCTTGAGATTTCCTGTTAACCAATACATATTATTTAGCTCAGATTCTTAATT
>NW_015340751.1:0-211 GCF_001447785.1 Gekko japonicus
CCGCTGAGTGAACAGCCGAGTGTCCTTGCGCTCCGTTGGCGCAAACCGAGTCTGCATAACAGGCCCGGGGTCTGGCCGGGAGCAGCAGGTGCGGCCTGGCTTGGATCCAGGGAGATTTCTTTCCTCTGGGTCCCGTGAGACCAAAACGCAGGGTCACTCGATGAATCTGACTGGCGGCATGTAGAGCTTTGACAACAGGACGGCTTCTCCA
>NW_015340752.1:0-211 GCF_001447785.1 Gekko japonicus
CCCCAGGCTCCACTCCCAAATCTCCAGGCTGGGAAATCCCTGAGCTGGCAACCCTAATCCATGGAACCCTGGAGGGGGGGGAGCTGCCACAGCTGGGGTCTCCCCTAGACTGGCAGACATCTTGAATCACCCTTTGAAAATCTCTTGACTGACTATGGCTAACCCAAGACAAAAGAGGACAGAAGAAATCTGGGGGAACAGTGCAGGATCA
>NW_015340753.1:0-211 GCF_001447785.1 Gekko japonicus
CCAAAAGAAGTATTTAATTATTTCTTCCAAATAATCGCTCTCTCTGGTTTAGCTCAGGTTTCAGAAGAATAATGTAACATTTTGGGGTAAAGATACAGCCCAGTAACCCAGCGCTGGAGGCTAGGATAGAGAAGATCTCCACTGCCACCATATATTTCCCTTTGGTGCTCACGTAAGTGGGGAAAAAAGACACCCAGACACTACAAAAGAC
>NW_015340754.1:0-211 GCF_001447785.1 Gekko japonicus
TCCATATGCAAAGAATGCTCCAGGTGAAGAAGGAAAAATGAGGAAATAAATCCTCCAGCACAATTTTTAGTGAGAAAATTGCAGGGGGGGGATGACATTCTGAGCCCAAATGGTCTGTCTCTTTCTCTCTTTAAGCCATTCCCTGCAGCTGCTGTAGATGAAGAAAAAGAGGTCTCTATACCCTTTTCTCCCCCTTAAGGAGTCTCAAAGC
>NW_015340755.1:0-211 GCF_001447785.1 Gekko japonicus
CCGAGTCTACTTATGGTAGCGCGCCCCGGGCTGGTGCGGGGACGCGGCCGGTGGCGGCTCCTTGGGGGTGGCGTCCGGGCCTCGTCTGGGGCGAGGTTTGCCGGGCGTGGCCGTTGGACGGGCTCCGGGCTGGCCGTGGTTGGTGGAACTGCAAGTGGTGGAGCTGCGAGTGGCGTGGCGGCGGCGGCGGTGCTTCGACGGGTCCCAGGCT
>NW_015340756.1:0-211 GCF_001447785.1 Gekko japonicus
TTAATTGAGACTCACATTGCAAATAAACCAGCAAGAAAGCACATATGATCTGTCCTTAACTGTGGACTGATAATGATGTTTTTCTTCAAGTGTGCATGAATCAGAATTCATGGTTCCAAATCAGTGAAATCATATGAGTTACAAAGCTGTTCATCTACTGTCAAAATATCTAGCTCAGTGTCTTCATCTAGCACTTATTCTCTAAAGACTT
>NW_015340757.1:0-211 GCF_001447785.1 Gekko japonicus
GTAGGTTAGATTTCATGAGCAGAGGATTCAAAGCTATGACTACCAATGTGAACATCCAAGAAGGTACAGTTCAGGGATAGCCGAATGTTGGGACTGGCTATTAAGACAGGTCAAACGACACCCATTTCTCTTTTTAAACTTCCAGTGTTAATCCAAGAGACAGTGACCCTGTGCAAGGTCATCAGGCAAGCTCCACACCTCAGCAAGGATT
>NW_015340758.1:0-211 GCF_001447785.1 Gekko japonicus
TACCTCATGCAGACAATCAGTCCACCAAGCTGTGTATTGTCTGATCAGCAAATGCCTCTCCAGAATTTAAGAAGCCATTTCCCAAGTTCTGGTATTTCATGTCCTTTTTAATTGAAGGAATCAGACACTGAACCTGAATCCCACTATATACAAAGCATAGGTTCATTCACTGACCTGTAAGCCATTGGCTTCCTACTCCACCAGCTCAGAG
>NW_015340759.1:0-211 GCF_001447785.1 Gekko japonicus
ATAGTGCTCCTGGTGATTCCTAGAGCTACTCCTGTCACTTCCAGGTAACTCTTGGAACTGCCAGGAACCCTGTGGTAAGGCTACTATAGAATTTCTGATGATTGCCAGAGTTACCCTTTTCACTGCCAAGAGACTCTAGAAATCTCCAGGAACTCTATGGTCAGGACTTCCTGAAAGTAGCCGAGGCCTTATTTTTCTTTCTAACTTTTCT
>NW_015340760.1:0-211 GCF_001447785.1 Gekko japonicus
AAAGACTAACAAATTTTGTGGCAGGGTTTGAGCTTTCTTCTTCCAGTTGTGGTTGTTCCAAGTGTTAGACAAGGAAACTAGGTTCAAAAATCCCATTCTGCCAAGAAGCAAAATGGGTGATGTTGGGCAAGCCACTTTGCAAACCGGCTGTGATGACAAAATGGAAGAGCAGAGAGCCACATTGTGATGGACTTAAAGATCTGGGACCAGC
>NW_015340761.1:0-211 GCF_001447785.1 Gekko japonicus
AAATTCCTTTCACCAATCCTGCAAGCAGGAACAGATGTTAAGGGCTTGGAATGAGGGGAGGTTCCTAAATTCTTAACCACCGGAAGCTGGTTTGATACCAAAGTGCGATTATGCCTTCTGCTTTCAATGTATAGATGCTGATTCCACCCTTCCTCAAATGAACGCTAGGCTGCATACCTTAGACCAGTGGTGGCACTCAGAGCCCTCTCTG
>NW_015340762.1:0-211 GCF_001447785.1 Gekko japonicus
ACAGAGAACTCTTGCATCCGCCCTCACTTCAAGGCCCCGCAAATCCCAAAGCGCGAGGGGCGACTTGTGTGCTGTTACCTTTGAATGAGTGATCCACCCCATTGCTCTGCTGTTGGCCGTTGGCGCCGTTGCTGTTTTCTCCTTGGGAGTCGATCATCAGCTGCAGGAAATCCACCCGGTCCTGGGAATGGAATGAATGGGTCAATGGGGA
>NW_015340763.1:0-211 GCF_001447785.1 Gekko japonicus
AGCACTGGATCTGAGCAGCTTTGGACGTGGCACCAACGTGGGGGGAACAGATGTGCACGTCACTGAAGCCCAGGCGGGTCTGTTCCTCACAGAACTGTAATGGTCCGGCCAGCCTCTCCTCCTCCCCCTGCCCCACTGTTGCCAGCAAAGGAAACTGTAAGGCCAAAATAAAAGTGTGGTCATCAACAATGCTCCTTCTAAGCTGTGGAGT
>NW_015340764.1:0-211 GCF_001447785.1 Gekko japonicus
ACCACAACCCTGTTATTCCTGAGCTTCTTTTATCAGAGTCTACAGTCTATGCAGCTTGCCGATCTCACCTCTTAAACTGAACTTAAAATGTTACAGTGCAATTCTGTACAGTGTTACACCATTCTAAGCCCATTGGTTTGGATCCAGCCGGCTTTTTCAGCCAGTAAGCAAATTCTGTTCCTCCTTACTTACAGGCTCCATCCCATATGGG
>NW_015340765.1:0-212 GCF_001447785.1 Gekko japonicus
TGCTGGGTGACCTTGGGCCAGTCACAGGGGACTCATCTGAAAAAAGTGCTGTGTGGCCTGATTCTGCTCTGGAGTGCTGCAGAAGGAAGGTCTTCAGCTTGTCCTCTCCTGCTGTTTTTATGAGCAAAAATGGCCACAGGGAAGCCCTGTTAGATTCACTCATGTGTCCCCATTCATCCAAGATAGTTCCCTAGTTAAACATAAGAACATAA
>NW_015340766.1:0-211 GCF_001447785.1 Gekko japonicus
TTGTTGGAGTGTGAGTGTGTTGAAATGTTGGCTTCAATCCTTGACCCTGTGTTTTATCCAACACTCTGAAAATGTACAAGTGGTACACTCATAAATATGTGCAAAAAAGGAAGCTTGAAATGCCTTTGTAGGGTTGTGTAGAAGTTAGAATAGTGTAGTGCTTACCTTCTCTCTCCCTGCCTCCTGGTATTCTACCTGGAAGTAAAATGGT
>NW_015340767.1:0-211 GCF_001447785.1 Gekko japonicus
TATTTCTTGGAGGCATCAAGGGTTAGGAAGGGGGGACTGAGGACAAAAAATGATAAAGAGCAGATACATGCCTGATAGGAACTCTGTACAGACAACCCAACCATGTGTTGACTGACTGCACAGGGAGGAACAGTAGACTCGATGGTGCTGGCCCTCCTCGCCTCTTCCACATGATCACTGAGTGAGTGGTCTGCATGCTGCAAATGTATGA
>NW_015340768.1:0-211 GCF_001447785.1 Gekko japonicus
AGCATGGACAGAACGCTTGCCTCCTGGGGTGAGCATTAACAGCTCATCCCCACATGGGAAGGATTAAGTAGAAGGGTAAACACCATGGCTTCAAGAGTGAGTGCAAGGATCGCTCTCCTTGGAAATTACGGACTGAAGATCACAGCAGTTCAAAGTAAACACACAGGCTGTCCAATAATCTTACCAGTGCTAAGAAAATATATGTCAGTGT
>NW_015340769.1:0-211 GCF_001447785.1 Gekko japonicus
CCTGAACATCTTGGAACCCATCAAGCCAAGTACAATGTATCAGCCATTGATGTTTGCCCATCTAGAGGTCAATGTCCTCCTACGCAGGATGACTGCAAAACCATGAGGCTGGTGAGCTGCATTTGATGTGGTGGCTGACATTACCAATCATTAGTTCTGCGATAAAATACTCCTCTCACAAGTATATCCATTATATGCTTTGCTGAAAGGG
>NW_015340770.1:0-211 GCF_001447785.1 Gekko japonicus
AAAACCTAGAGCGTCACCCCTGACATTGGCAATGTGACAGCATCACTTCCGGGTGATGCTACTGCGCCCTGCGCACTTTGTGTGCGCGGCAGAAGATCCGAGGCAGGACCCAGGAGCCCCTTGCCGGATCGCAGGTAGGACCTGGCAAACCTTGCATCCCCAGAAAAATTCCCAAAACGTATCACCAAAGCAGGTTTGGGAAAGATCAGAG
>NW_015340771.1:0-211 GCF_001447785.1 Gekko japonicus
GTTGAAGAGGATTCAGGAGAATCCATATCTTCATGTAGCTTGCAGAAGGGAACATAGCTCAAAGTTCTAATGGAAAAGATCACTTCCTTCATGCTGTGCTTCAGGTTCTTCCCGTTGAAGCAGATATCTTAATTATGGTTTACAGAGTCAGAAGAACAAGTAACTGAGTTGGGGGCACTGAGGACATTATTGTATATGGTATCTCTCTTAT
>NW_015340772.1:0-211 GCF_001447785.1 Gekko japonicus
GTCCTGCCTGGAGGCTGGCATCCCTGTCTGATGGCCAATGTGAAAAAAGACCTAGTCTTCCTTTCAGGTAAACAAGGTAACCACCTAAATATGAATACCATGAGAGAATGTACCCAAAGGAAAAAAACAAAATGAAAAGCTGGACTTTCGTTGAGATTTGGTTCCTAGTAAACCTAGTATCTTGAGCGTGAGTGGACAGGCATTTCCAGAT
>NW_015340773.1:0-211 GCF_001447785.1 Gekko japonicus
GTGATGGTAAGTTCCCTGTGATACATTTCGAAGCTTTTTGTTTTTAAAGCTTAATTTTAAACCATGATTTGGAGATTTAAGTCATGCTTCAGGGTAGATAGGTGACAATCATTTTTGTGAAATGTCTGAGGAATCTGAGGCCAAACTTGGTACAGGACTGTAAATATTTTTCCATGTCGTAAGTGAGTTAGGGAGCAATCATAAACTGGAC
>NW_015340774.1:0-211 GCF_001447785.1 Gekko japonicus
ATTGCAGAAATCTGAAAACAAGCAGAAATGTGACCACAGAGCGGAAACAAAGCTGAAGCAAAGCATAAGTGCTTGAACATGACACGTTAGACGATACAGAAGCCACGCAGTCGGAGCATACTTAACTTAAGCGTCAGGTAGTAGGCCACACGATAGTCCAGGGTCCCCTCTTTCTGAACTGTTTCAAGAGAGCCAATTTGGTGTAGTGGTT
>NW_015340775.1:0-211 GCF_001447785.1 Gekko japonicus
TCTTCTTCTACTACAGTAGTTTAACCTTTAACCTTAAAGAGCTGGTAGTTTTTAAAGAATTAGAAGGCAAAGTGAGAAAGCCATGTGAGCTACCCTAATGCCGCAGTTGGATATAAATACAGGGCAACAGTATGGCTCTCTCTTGTGCTCTGTCTTAACTCACTTGCCTCTTCAGTGAAGGGAATTTCTATGAAGAAAATAGCAAACACAC
>NW_015340776.1:0-211 GCF_001447785.1 Gekko japonicus
TCTGCAGTCAGAACACATGGGGCAAAGAGAGTGCCCTCCCAGCAGCTCAGAAAAACTGCACCAGGCTCGCAAGCCAAATCCTGCCCCACATCAATTAGAACTGTTAGTTCTCTTGTGGCTAACAGGAGTCCAGTTGCGCCCCACCCACTCCCCGGCCGGCCAAACTCAGATCAGACGTATCATCTAGTTGAGTCCTCAGTCATTGCTCAGC
>NW_015340777.1:0-211 GCF_001447785.1 Gekko japonicus
CAGAGTAGATAGGCAGTCTCCACTGATCCATCTTACCACCGTTAACCTCCCCCCAATGTCATTCCTTGGGATTCACTATACTCCAGGAGCAGCATTTTTAGGGGTGCCAGCACTGTGTTAGGAAATACCTGGAAATTTTGGGGGTGGAGCCTGAGGAAGGCAGGGTTTGGGCAGGGAAGGGGCTTCAGTGTGGTATAATGCCACAGAGTCC
>NW_015340778.1:0-211 GCF_001447785.1 Gekko japonicus
GCAGGAAAAGAGGAAAGGCTAAGGGGGCCATGCCCTGCAAATCCTTGCAGGTTCTCCCGCTTGTCATCTTCAAATTCGAGAAGCTGCTGAATATTCTTAATTACACATACCTTTGGATGTAGGGATTTTAAGAGGAAAGGCGGCACGGAAAACACAAAATTTGACTAAAGCCAGCTCCTTGCTCTCCTGTTGCAAGGGAGACATTGTGCCA
>NW_015340779.1:0-211 GCF_001447785.1 Gekko japonicus
GTCAATATAAGCAAGAGCAAACTCTTTTAGTCCCGCCAGCATCTTATCTATTAACCTCTGGAACGTAACAGGTGTGTTCCTCAAACCAAATGCAAGTACTGTAAATTCAAGAAGTCCCTCTCTGGTTACAAAAGCTGTCTTTTGTTGATCTTTGGGGTCCATGGCCACTTGCCAATAACCTTTGGTCAAATCTAAAGTACAAATATAATTG
>NW_015340780.1:0-211 GCF_001447785.1 Gekko japonicus
AGTGGGATCCCTACCCCCGACCCGCTCCGCCTCGGGCACAGGACCTCCATCATAGTTGGATCATCATTGGAGGTGGGATTGGGTGCTTTCGAAAAGAGCTGAACTACTGCTGCAATGTGGATCTCATTAGTCATTTGCTTCCCTGATAGGAAGTATACTGCACACCTGGGTCTCAGAGAACTGTGATATTCTTATTCCCCCAAGGCACACA
>NW_015340781.1:0-211 GCF_001447785.1 Gekko japonicus
CCCCCCCATTCCACGCCAGCGCCAATCTATTTTATTCTCTGACATTTATCTTGCCTTTAAAAAAAAATAAAAAATAAACCTCCACTCTATTCATTAAAACTCTAAGATCGTTCCCATGGCAACCACCCGGCCCACGTGACTCCCAGAAATGATATCCTCAGACTTCGGAGGAAATACCCTAAAATAATGTTTACGCACAGGGAACACAGAT
>NW_015340782.1:0-211 GCF_001447785.1 Gekko japonicus
AGATCCATAGTTGTTGCTGGGCAGTAATGGGACTCTGTAGGGCTGGAATTTAATGCCGCTTGTAAGAATGTAGAAGACCTTTTTTTGCTTTGCCGAGCAGCTTGACCTGTTTCCCCTTACAAAGGCTGCCTGTGTCAAAGTTCAAGCATCTCTGATCTTAGGCTGTGGCACTAATATGGCACAGGCGAGGAAGCCGGCTGCCGCTGCATCC
>NW_015340783.1:0-211 GCF_001447785.1 Gekko japonicus
CAAGTGAGAGGGAGGATGAACAAAGCAAGTCCATAGTAGTAAACTAAGGTTTGGAAAAGCATGTGCATGAAGCCAACATATTTTCAGATACACTCTGGCTATCATAATGGTGCCAAAGAACAATACAAAAAAAGGTGATGGTGACATTTAAAACATACCTAGCAGAGGCCCAGAAGGACTATAAATCGCAAACCCATAAAACAGACTCCTT
>NW_015340784.1:0-211 GCF_001447785.1 Gekko japonicus
CTAATCTTGTAGCAATTTGGACGGTTTTTCCCTCTCTCCTTTCCAGCTTTATAATATCCTATATGGCCAAGATAGACAGTTTTGCAGGTAGTAGGGTCTCACCCTAACCTATGGAATTAATTGCCAATGGTTAGTGGCACAGGTATCTCTAAAAGGTGGGGAATTTGAAAAGCATGTATGTAACAAGAAAGTACAAGGATTAGAGAGGTCC
>NW_015340785.1:0-211 GCF_001447785.1 Gekko japonicus
GCTCTTCTGAGCCCCATTCCCCAATGTGGTGCCTGCCCCATGTTCTAGAAAAGTGGGCAAGGCACTTTGCCTGGTGGGGGCACGTGATTCCCGCCTTGAAACAACCACGACAGGAGGAATTGATAAGCCACAACAAGCCTCCCTGAGTGACAGGCCTTGTGACAGCGATGGAAGTCAGTATGGCTCTTCCCAGGGCTCTTTTTGTAGAAAA
>NW_015340786.1:0-211 GCF_001447785.1 Gekko japonicus
GCTGATCCCCCTCTAAGTATCATGGCCACTGAGCTTGCTGTGCTCCTGTCGCCCCACTCCCCAGCATCGGTGCTGGCAAGTTCAGTGTGGCCCCCGGCCTTCCCTGCTGGCCCCGCGATGGCTCTCAAAACCTTTCCACACACGCAGCTGCCACTGGCAAGTCCAGTGTGGCTTCCGCCTCTGCAACATCAATGCCGGGGTGCCCAGCACA
>NW_015340787.1:0-211 GCF_001447785.1 Gekko japonicus
TTGCCCTGTCGAGAAAAGATACATGTCCTTATAGCTACAGTAAGTTTCCCCAGTGGGACTAATCGTGGCTCCTCAGGGCCATTTCAGTTCAGGAAAATGGTTAAGCCTTTTCTCCCCCCACACCATAATCCTAGTCCAAATCAGGCTCATACACACCTGGGAAAAAAGTCTGTGCACTGATTTCCCAGACCAGGTTGGTCCACTGTGGGCA
>NW_015340788.1:0-211 GCF_001447785.1 Gekko japonicus
TGCTCTAGGACGTGTGATAGATTCCTTCCCAAATGGGCAGGGCCACATGTGATGCAGGGGCCTGGAAAGAAACCCATTCTTCATTCTCTCGCGCATAAGCTTCATTAACCAGCAGGGCTCAGCCAGGGTTCTGCCCGGGTCTCCAACCAGCTGCTGGAGAAAGTCTGGGAGAATCCCAAAGGCTCAGGACCTCTACGGAAACCAGCTGCTC
>NW_015340789.1:0-211 GCF_001447785.1 Gekko japonicus
ATGTACATTGTGGTTGCTTCAAGTTTTTAGATTTCTTTGGCAGGGAAGTTATTTGGTTTTCCTCTTGGCTTTGGCCTGGGCTGGAGAGGGCTGGGCCCCAGCGCCTGTCAGCACCACATTCAAGCGCTGGGCAAGGAGAGCTTGTTCCCCCAGCAGGAGGCTGGACTGACAGAGCCCTCTGGACTGCCTGCCTGCTCCTGTAGCAGAGACC
>NW_015340790.1:0-211 GCF_001447785.1 Gekko japonicus
TCTGGACTTAATTTTAGAGATGCATAAAGTGTAGCCAGAATTCAGGAATGGAACCTAGTCCAGGCAAGTATCTCTGGTTAAAAGGATCTTTCAGCAGCAAGGCTGAAAAAACACTACTGCCTGAAACTTGGAATAGCTTTTTTCCAAAGCAGGTACAGCGTTGCCAGTTCCACCCTGGGAAATTCCTGGAGATTTGGGGGTTCTGCCTGTG
>NW_015340791.1:0-211 GCF_001447785.1 Gekko japonicus
CCCTTCTATGGTTACCAAGCCCCTGCTGGTAGTGGGGGATTCCCAGCTGCCAGAGGGCACTTCCCACTGCCACTTAGCTGGCCACTGGTGGGAAAACGATGGTAAGGGGAGGGATGTTGGTAGCATCCTGATGCACTGACTTTACTCCCCTTGAACCCAGAAGTGATATCAGCTCCTCAATGGGGGACTCTGGGGAGGCCCTGGCATTTGG
>NW_015340792.1:0-211 GCF_001447785.1 Gekko japonicus
AAGGGCAAATGCCTCAGGACACAGGGCTAGGTCCTGTTAAAGCCTGATTTGTATGTTAGATGCGGAGCAGATTTGAATGGAGCTGATTTCAGGTTATTCCAATAAATCCATTACTCTCCGTAGCAAAAACAAATGCTCAGATTTCTCTGGTGTCTCTCTGAACCAGCAACGCTCAAAATCCCTTTTTTGGAGGAGACACTAAAAATCATTT
>NW_015340793.1:0-211 GCF_001447785.1 Gekko japonicus
ACCGGAGGGAAAGGACTGACAAGGCGGCCAAGTAGAAAGTGGACGCGGACTCAGGTGAGGATGGGGAGGGCTCAGAGGACTCATGTGACAGCTTTGGTGTGTCAGGTTCAGCCCTTCTGATGGAGGGCTGGCCAGCCCAGGTGTGGGTGAGAGGCCAGCAGCCTACCTGGAGCCATCCAGGTGCTCTTAATGGCCAATGTTGGCCCCACCT
>NW_015340794.1:0-211 GCF_001447785.1 Gekko japonicus
AACATTCCATTGATTTGATTTATGTTTTCAAGTCTACAGTTCCACTTTGTCGTTCAACCACATATAAACTTTTGACCATCTCTTTTCAAACAACTCATCATATTTACCCTGCGTTATAACATTCAATCTATCTATTTCTGCAACTTCCATCAATCTATGGATTACCTCTTCTCTCTTGGGGGTTCTCTCAGTTTTCCAACACTTAGCTAGA
>NW_015340795.1:0-211 GCF_001447785.1 Gekko japonicus
ACAAGGTGCTTTATAGAGTAATATAAACAACAGGCCCTTCCCACAAGTAACTTGCAAGCAAATCTAGCCAAAGTCTGCATTTTTTAAGTCCCATAGATCACAGTGACAACATTGTGCTGTGCAGAGCAGATGCCTCGCCACAATGCCATCTCTAGGTCTGAAGTGTGACATATAGAAGATACTGCAAGGCCAGGATGTGAAGTTGAGCCCT
>NW_015340796.1:0-211 GCF_001447785.1 Gekko japonicus
TGCAATTGGGATGTTATGCCTCTGTTGATCCATCTCCGGCCTCTGTCTTGCTGTTTCCGACAACCACTGTGGTGGTTTTAGCTGTGTCTGGCGAAATTGTGGCCCTCCAAAATACCTGTCTTGCCTCAAAGCAGGAGTGTAGGAAGTGCTCTCTCTATTTCTTGGATCATTTGGGGTAGGGGGTGGGGGGGAAGTGGGGGTTGAGCTCACC
>NW_015340797.1:0-211 GCF_001447785.1 Gekko japonicus
TTTGTTACCCTGGCTTTCTCCCCAATAGGATCCCTGGGGGATGATGTAAAGCTAGTTGCGAGGCAGATGACCCAAGAGGTGGTCTGACCAGGGAGAAAGGAGAGAAAAGCTCTCTGCAGTTAGTCTTGGCCCTTTCCCACAGGTGCAGATCATGAACCTTCATTGTGGCTAATGGGGAGTCTACAAACTCACAAGGTCAGCTCGCTCTGGC
>NW_015340798.1:0-211 GCF_001447785.1 Gekko japonicus
TATGGAGATCTTCTTTCTCTGAAAAAAGCCCTTTTGTCTCTCTCGCTCATGTAAATACATTTCTCTACAGAATACCAGCATCTGTCCTTTATGGCTCCCATCCTGGGTCATACTTCCTTTTCAATGTAAACCTCTCTCTGGAGAAGAGATTTACAATCCTCTTCCTGAGTAAATCTCCCAGGGTTACCAAAAGCTATTAACCTTGAAGTAT
>NW_015340799.1:0-211 GCF_001447785.1 Gekko japonicus
GTGTTGGTATTCAGGTAAATATTCGGGAATCCCAAACGTATTTGGCTTCATTGTACCCTATGGGGAACATCGCCAAAGGATAAGATGGAGAATGGATCCGTTTAAATGAGGTTTAAATGCCTTCTGAACTCGGTGAGTAAACTTAGAAGGCATTTAAGAAGACTCTTTAAATGCCTTCTAGATGCACCCGAATAACAGCTGAATAATGTCG
>NW_015340800.1:0-211 GCF_001447785.1 Gekko japonicus
TCTTTCCCGCATCCCTCCCGGAGGGGGGTGGGGGATCCTCCCGTGACCTGTGCACAGCGGCTGTTTCAACGCCACCCCCAAAAAAGGTCCAGTCCGGGGTATTTGGAAATGATGCTGTTCCACTGCCTGTGAGGAAGACAGAAGGTGAGAATCCACAAACACAAGACTTCCCAAAGCGCATAAAGGAAGCACAAAGCCTCAAGTTGAAATC
>NW_015340801.1:0-211 GCF_001447785.1 Gekko japonicus
TGATTTACAGGCACTTTTGAAGCAAAACACGTATAGGGAAAGGTGGGTGCAAAACACGTATAGGGAAAGGGGGGGAACCCACCCAAGCAACAAAGCAACACAATACAGGCACAGAATTGAAGAAACAACATGTGCAGAAATGCCCCATGCTGTTATCATTACGGCTCCCCCATCCACCAACCCACTCTCTAGAATCATAGAATGTTAGAGT
>NW_015340802.1:0-211 GCF_001447785.1 Gekko japonicus
TGTGGCAATGCAATGTGGCAACAAGGAGAAACATAGAAGTTGATCATCTTTCCAGACTGATGTTGGGACACTTCAGAAGCCTCTGTGAACTCCACATAAAATCCCCAAAGTATGAGTACCTCAAACTCTACCATGAAATCGATTAGAGTGACCAATTGATTCCACCTAAAACAAAATCTCCGAAGCACATCTGAAGGTTCCCACCCGGGCC
>NW_015340803.1:0-211 GCF_001447785.1 Gekko japonicus
TCCAGTGTCGGTTTTCCTGCTGTGGAGTCCCTTTGCAGAGAAAAGAAACGGGAATCTAGTCCTATTTAAAGAACAGCAAGAGTTTATTCTGGCGTATGAATCCCCTGGGCTTTGTGGGCTCTGGGCCACAAAAGGCTGGAAGGAAACCTGGCTAAACTTTAAGAAGCCACAAGACTTCTGTCTGGCATCACAGTCAGGATCTCTTAAGCAA
>NW_015340804.1:0-211 GCF_001447785.1 Gekko japonicus
CAGCTTGGAAGACAGAGTGGAGGTGATGCTATGCAGGGTTCATGGGGACATATTAGACTAGGGGTGTCAAACGTGGGGCTTGTGGGTCAAAACGGTCCTCCCTAAGGCTTTAATCTGGCCCGTGAACAAGTGGCCTCCTTATGCCTTGGCTCTGCTAAGTGCAACTGGCTCTGCCTCCTCCTTGCTTCCTCCCTGCTTTGCCTTGCTACAG
>NW_015340805.1:0-211 GCF_001447785.1 Gekko japonicus
ACTGGCCTGATCCAGCAGGGCTTTTCTTCTGTTCACCCTTCTTGCCCAGTTGGAGCTTAAGGGCCATGAGAAGTTGAGCTGCGTTCCGGAAAAGCAGAGACTTGCTAGTCGTAAAAAATTTAACAGTTGTCATTCTGTCCTGTAAACTAGACACTTCGCAGGAGGAGCTGGGTGGTAACCAAGATGCAGTTAATTCCACCAGCTCCCCTGA
>NW_015340806.1:0-211 GCF_001447785.1 Gekko japonicus
CCACCTCCTGCAGCAGCCGTTTTGTGACTGGGTTTGCCTCTGGGCGGCAGACCTTTGATGGTTGTGCTCACCCCACCCACCCCCGGTCAGGATTCCAGAGGCGCACACAGGCTGAAGAAGGTTGAGGACCCCTGTTCAGGGGCAAGATTAGGATGGTAAAGTCGCAACACGTGCACCCAACGTCATGTGATCAGTCGTGGGTTGCAGAAGG
>NW_015340807.1:0-211 GCF_001447785.1 Gekko japonicus
CCATGAGCTACCTTTCTTCCAGATCACGTAAAAGTATGTTGGAAGACACAATTAGGCTGGTATATGAAGAGTTCCAAACAATATTTGACACTAATAAGGCAAACCTAAGCATGAGAAAAGTGTCACCCTTACCGTCAGTTCACAGAACTTTGAGGAAATTCTTTTCTCTATCTGTTTACAAATATAATAGAAAAGTGAAATATTTAGCACA
>NW_015340808.1:0-211 GCF_001447785.1 Gekko japonicus
CAGGTACTAATCCCTGGTTTCATTTGTAAGCAAACATGTATTGGCTCTTTCTCACAAACGGGTGCATGCACATACAAGCAAGCTGTACAGGTGTTTGCTGTGACATGAACAGGGCTGCTATCACACATGGGTTGTGGATTCTCCTTAATTCTGATGTACGTGGTACCCAAATAGGATTGGTACTGCACTGCAGGCTTCAGCTTTCGCCTTC
>NW_015340809.1:0-211 GCF_001447785.1 Gekko japonicus
AGTTACAGGTAAGCAACCTGTTTATCCCAGGCGTGAGAGCTTTTGTACTACCCTGTAGAATTGATGCATTCTTACACAAGGATTGTCTTATGATTTGAAGGAATTTGCTCATGGTGTGGTAGCGCTCGTTGACCATAATACACAGAAAATATTTTCTTTGCAAGTCTAGTTGACTGCTTGATTTTGTGGGTCGGACTCTCACGACTGTTTT
>NW_015340810.1:0-211 GCF_001447785.1 Gekko japonicus
ACAACCCGGCAGTAAACCGATCTTTCTCCACGTAGTCCTCAGTGAAATGGACGTGAGATCTTAAAAGCGTTCGGTATTGTCCCAGATACCCGTCTAACGTAACAGCCGTTATGTGCTGGCAAATGGCTTCTGACTTATGGCGACTTTATAGATCAGTGACCTTCAAAACGTCCTGTCATTTATAACAGCCTCGCTCGGGTCTTGCAAACTG
>NW_015340811.1:0-211 GCF_001447785.1 Gekko japonicus
CACAGGTGTTATTATCCCTCAAGGAGGGGAAGGTGGATAAGCGTTTTTCTCTGTTTCCAAGACTCTTTCTCGCATGTGTCCCAGTCCAAACTGAGGCTGCAATGGCTCATAATGGAAGATCAGCTGAGTAAATGACACTGGGAGATCTGCTGAAGAAAGTATCCAATCTCTTATGATACGGAAGTCAAATTGCAAAAGTACAGTGGAGGGC
>NW_015340812.1:0-211 GCF_001447785.1 Gekko japonicus
GATGAGGAAATGGATAGATCCAGACATAATCAACATATCAAAACAGACAAACAAACACACTCAAAATTGGCTTTGTTGCTTCAGGAAATGGGGCTTATAGATATTTGGAGACTTCTTCATCCTAATGAGAGAGACTTCACATTCTTCTCAGAACGTCATAAATCGTATTCCCGTATAGATTATTTCTTGATTTCTCCAGACCTTTCTGATA
>NW_015340813.1:0-211 GCF_001447785.1 Gekko japonicus
CATTTGATCTAGGAAGCCGACTGGAACTGGCCCTTGGAAATGCTGTGATTGTATTGTGCGCTGGAGTTCTAAAATGACGTGCTGCCCAATCCTGTGCATCAGTTCATGTATACCGAGAGACCTGCTGTCCAGAAAGGGCTTATGCTCAAGCAAAGTGTGCATTGGACTGGCTTAATGTACACCCAGGAGGCAGTGTTCCCTCTAAGCTGAG
>NW_015340814.1:0-211 GCF_001447785.1 Gekko japonicus
GCTATGTCTGTCCCTATTTCCATATTCTTGTGCTATTAGATCTCAGGCATCTGTTAAACCTCACCCAAGCATTCTATCTGTGCAGAGATACCAAATATGCAGTTGGGGTTGGGAAGAGAGAGTAGTTATTCCATACACATGCATGCACTAATAATTCTTTATTAGTTTTTTTAAATTAATACTTTTAATTATTAAATGAATATAAAACAAT
>NW_015340815.1:0-211 GCF_001447785.1 Gekko japonicus
CTTGGGAAGTAATAAGTATAATCCCTTACACTTGGTGTCTATGCATCCAGATATTAAAATGTTGATATTTTTCGAATATAGATGGTAACGGTATAAGAGTCAGGGGTTTTTGGGGGGGATATCCTCTTATCTGTGTGTGATCTGTGTCAGTTTAAATCTCTGCCCAGTCTACGTTCTCCCTCTTTAAATAAATCTAATTGATGAAGTGTAT
>NW_015340816.1:0-211 GCF_001447785.1 Gekko japonicus
AGATTTGCTAAGGACAAAAAAACAAAATTCAATGACTCACTGTCAGAAATAGACAAGATTTGGCTGTCCTCAGCAGATAAACAAATACAAAAGTTATATAAACTTCTACAGAATGAAAGCATGGAAGATATAGTGGTAAAACCCTGTATGAGAACTTGGGTGCAAAATGTAGGCCACATAACAAAAATCCAAGAATGGGAAAAAATGTGGG
>NW_015340817.1:0-211 GCF_001447785.1 Gekko japonicus
AGAAGACTCGTCTGATCAGCCCACATTCCTTCCCAAACCCCCCCACAGGCGTTCCACAACAGAGGTGACACGCTAGTCCGACCTATAAGGGCTTGACTGGCAGCTGGAGTTCGCAACTGTCACCATCCTTGTGCCTTCCCTGTGCTTCGCAAGTTTCACTAGCACGATGATTGTTTCTATCTTTGCACACAAAGCATCGGGTATCACAAAC
>NW_015340818.1:0-211 GCF_001447785.1 Gekko japonicus
ATGGCTTCTTTGAGTCTGGGACTATTTTATCTCTGATTAGATATTTGACTGGGCCACTCAACAAAACAATTCAGAGTGCTATAATAGTTTAATGGAGAAATGGACTCCTTTAACGGAGGCATAGAATAACGTATCAACTAATATACTGCAACTTCAGAGGGCAGATCTCCAATCTCTTTACTTTTTTATTATTGAAGAATGTGATTTCACA
>NW_015340819.1:0-211 GCF_001447785.1 Gekko japonicus
ACATAACACCATCCGAGCACTGTAGTCCAGCACCCTCCTTGGGATTTGGGGCAGGTCTATAGCTATGCAAGTGTGAGGGGGCTACGCCCCCCGTGGATGTGCCCAGCCCCCCCTCCGGTGTGGTGTAAGAGCTTCCCCTCACAGTTTCCACCTCAGCATCATAGTCAGTGAAGAATCACAAGCAGGCCCCCTCCTGAACGTGCCCCGAATA
>NW_015340820.1:0-211 GCF_001447785.1 Gekko japonicus
CAATGCAGGCTGCACATCAATTATATGGTGCTCAGCTCCAAGGAGCCTGTGAGCACACAGCATGGGAAGGACTTCGCAGGAAATTATACCATCCCCACGCCATCCTCACATTGGCCACTGGGTTTGAGAAAATAATGCATATCTTTAACGAGCATTTCAAGCCCTGGTAATTTATCTCCCCCATTTTAAACAAACAGGGTAGCACCGGCTG
>NW_015340821.1:0-211 GCF_001447785.1 Gekko japonicus
GAGGACCTAACAACCTAGTAGGAAGCCTAATAGATTATTCACATAAAATTTTACTAAACACTGCTACATGGCACGGCTTTTTTGGTGACTGCTTTCTGACGAGGTTTACCAGCAGCGCAAAGAGCTTAGAAGTGAGAGACTAACAGGGCAAACGCACGTAGAGCTACTCAACCAGTGGGAATCAGTGGGCTTGCAAAGATTGGATGTATAC
>NW_015340822.1:0-211 GCF_001447785.1 Gekko japonicus
GTCCTGAGGCCTCATCTCAATAGCCAAGGGCAGCTGATACGGAGAAGTAAGAGTTAAAGGTCAGATTAATAAACAAAGTATTTTGAATGTGAAAGAACAAGCAGCAAACTTGGAAAAGACATCATTTTATTATTATTGTATAGTCTATACACACACATATATGTATTTATATTTAAAATATTTATGTTGTTGTTTTGCTGTCAAGTCACAG
>NW_015340823.1:0-211 GCF_001447785.1 Gekko japonicus
GGTGCCGCCTTTGTGGGGTGGGCAGAGTCATGGGGGGCTTTGAGGGGGGCCGGGCAGGAAGGCTGGCCTAGTCACGGGCATAGGGGAGTCCTGGAAACATTTTGGCCAGGGCCCCCCAGAACCCGGACGTGGCCCTGACTTGTAGACAGGGACACAAAGTTACCCAGGACAGGTTCATTATGTGGCTCTTCTCTGTCCCTTTGTTGAGGGA
>NW_015340824.1:0-211 GCF_001447785.1 Gekko japonicus
ATTACTTTTTAGGTCTTAGGATTTTCTTAAAACCTAGGACTTTTTCTGGTTTATAGAAAGATGTGCCTTGCCCGTTAATGGCTCCAATCTCCAGATTTAAGTGTCTACAGATTTGGCTGTGTTGACAAGTAGATATATTGACAAGAGGAAGCCTGCAATGCCTTGTGAGGGGGGATGCATCTCATTTCCCCTTCCCCCACTACTGAGAGAC
>NW_015340825.1:0-211 GCF_001447785.1 Gekko japonicus
TTTGGTTGAGGGCAGTGACAGTTTCCATCGGTCTGGTGCTCCTGTCTTCCTGCCTCCCCCCTTCCTGCAGCGCAGTGGCTTCATCACTAGCCTTAACATCATTTTGTTAGGTCTTATTGTGTTTAGTGGGCTTTACTGTTTTTATTTCTAATTTATGTATGTATATTTGTAATACTGTACACTTCCCTGAGCTGTTTCCCAGGGAAGGGTG
>NW_015340826.1:0-211 GCF_001447785.1 Gekko japonicus
GTTTTCTCTAATAATCAGGCCGATCCTACCTTATCCTTAAACCATCAGTCGATTCTTATGCAGCACTTGATCTTACTGCCAATTATCCGAGGGTTCTGTGACTTCTGTGACTGGCCAAACTAAGGGACAACCCTACCGATCAGTGAGATGATGTGGCCTAGCTCCTCAAGAATTCTGACAAATTATTTAGATATTTAGACTCCTCTTTATC
>NW_015340827.1:0-211 GCF_001447785.1 Gekko japonicus
AAACTTTGTTGGTCTTAAGGATGCCACTGACTGGACTTGAACTTTGTTCAGTGTCTTCTGCTAATGAAGGTGGGATCCAGGTCATTGTATGAGTGGGGTGACAGGCAGGAAGCAAAACCAAATATACTCATGTAACTTGTCACCCTTCTATGTGAGTTCTGAAGATAGGCCATAGGGTTTGTAACCTCCAGGTGGGACTTGGGGATCTCCC
>NW_015340828.1:0-211 GCF_001447785.1 Gekko japonicus
CTATTATTCTCGGGAAGAGAGCCAGCTCAGGAACATTCTCCTCAGCCCCTGAGCTTTAATAACATTCCTTTTCCATTCCCCTCTATCCAGCTCTGTATTATGTGCAACTTCTGGTTTTGTGGCAGGACCTTGTTGTCCTGGCACTAGCCATGGAAATGTGTGGCTGTGCTCCTGAGCCTAGCCTAGCTGTAGCCAGGGCTCACTGTGCCCT
>NW_015340829.1:0-211 GCF_001447785.1 Gekko japonicus
TCTCATCAGGTAGGTGGACCCAAAGGCAACTTAGCATTACCAGGAACCCACTCAAGTGTCAAAGATTATCAACGTAAAACTATGGATGTGCATTTGTTAAATATTAGCCCAATTTGCTGGAGATGACTGGAAAATATTGACATTTAAGAGAAAATTGGGTGTGTGTGTGTGTGTTTAAAACATTTGGGGGACAACTTATTAAATGCCTGAA
>NW_015340830.1:0-211 GCF_001447785.1 Gekko japonicus
ACCAAACTTGGAGGACAAATAGACCACTGGAAGTTTGGTGTCTCTAGTTTAAACAGAATCCATTCTATACACTCTTGAATCTGAACCTGTCAAAATGGCTGCCTGTCAACAGCAGTACAAAATTAACTTTTGGAGCATCCACTGATGTCATAGGAGGTCTGTGTTGCTATTTAGTCCTGTAAAGCAACTTCCAGACCTGCCTGTTCAGTTT
>NW_015340831.1:0-211 GCF_001447785.1 Gekko japonicus
AAATAATTTAAATTAAAACCAACATTAAAGGAAACAATATGCAGTCCAAGATGGTGGGGAAAATTCTAAACCAAATATTGTAATAAAGCAAATCACTTGGCTGCTGTTAAAGAGATTCACATGTCCACCTGTCAATCCACTTGTGGCAGGCATAACTCATCCAATAACTAAGCTGGGAATCTCAAAGTTGGTCATCAGCTTCAGGATGACC
>NW_015340832.1:0-211 GCF_001447785.1 Gekko japonicus
TCCAGCACCAAGACAGAGATGAGCAGAGCCCGAGGCATGCTGGGCGCAGATCAGGGTTTATGTCGGGATGCCAACCTCCACCCCAAACCTCCAGGAGTCTCCCAGCCTAGACCTGGGCAATCCTACACACACGCCACCCCAAGCCAGTGGCCAGGTAGACCTGGGAACTCTCACCTGTATCAGAAGGACAGGAGGCAGCCTGGAGCTCTCC
>NW_015340833.1:0-211 GCF_001447785.1 Gekko japonicus
GTGTCCTTAGGACTGCAGCCTATGTACCTTGAGACTCTGCACAGAGTCCTAATATTTCCTCAGATACGCAACCTGAATTTAGAAACACTGACATTTTCTTGTTTGCCACCTGTGTATGTGGAGGATGCTTTGGATACTGTTGTGTGATATACTGCAGGGTCTGGCTACTGAAGGATACTTTCCAATAGGGGAGCGGTGGCACAGAGGATTT
>NW_015340834.1:0-211 GCF_001447785.1 Gekko japonicus
CCCTGTATAAAGATAATTATGAAAAAATATTATTAGAAATAAAGAATGATTTAGAACTATGGAATGGTTTACAGATCTCATGGATGGGAAGAATCTCAGCGATAAAAATGAACGTTTTACCCCGAGTTCTTTTTCTATTCCAAACGATTCCAGTATTGAGAAATCAATCCTTCTTTAGAAAGTTGGAGAAGTTAGTTAAAGAATTTATTTG
>NW_015340835.1:0-211 GCF_001447785.1 Gekko japonicus
AAGCACACATACACACAGTATCAGAGGACTGATAGCAGTGGCCAAGCTGGGCAGGCAGAAGAGACGGAAAGCTGTGACCACTGTATTTACACAGGACTAAAGCTCATGAGCCAGCAGTGGAACAGCGTGTAAACAACACTTCAGCTAAATCTGTATTTACTAAGGATTACTGTGGTAATATATTACAGTGCATCTGCTAACAAACTTTTTC
>NW_015340836.1:0-211 GCF_001447785.1 Gekko japonicus
AATAAGACGTCACATAACCGGATACTCCCTTCTCTCCAAAACAGTGCAGTGTTAGTATCCTTAGACTAGCCTAATGGCACTCACTGGTCTCATCCTGACTTTTACTAGATATTTCGCATTCCTCAACAGGCCTTGCCATTAAGATCTCCCTTCAATAAGATGAAAGCATGAATTTTGACATTTAGCCATAACTTTCATTAGGCAAAAGAGA
>NW_015340837.1:0-211 GCF_001447785.1 Gekko japonicus
GGGGGGGATAGACCCCCGCCAAATAATTGGCAGCCGGAATACAATAAGTATTGAAATATTGAACTTTTTGTCCCGTAGCTAGACGCCAATGTTTCCACCGTTGCAGTCGTTCCTCTACTTTAGTTTGCCAGTTGTCCCAGTTTATCCGCCAGCCATCTTCTGCTAAGGAAAAAAGGACTCCTAAGATTTTAATCTCCTGCAATGGCTCAGA
>NW_015340838.1:0-211 GCF_001447785.1 Gekko japonicus
CCTGTTTCCAGTTAGAACAACTGCACTTTGAGGAACAGCTTTTTTGCTATTTCACTTTTAGAAATAGCACTTTTAGGAATGAAAGAAGCATACCCTGTGAATGTAGTAGCAAAAAATGGAGAGATCTCATGGGGACCAGTAAAAATCATTGAGGTTATTGATACTTTGAAACCTTAACAGCTCTGACATTTGAAATGGTATCTTTTCCCCC
>NW_015340839.1:0-211 GCF_001447785.1 Gekko japonicus
GTTTCTCCGGCGTGGCTGTTTCTTCCCGGTGATCACTCCAGCGACTGCCGACCGGCAGGACTGCGCAGGCACCCGACTTTACGCACGCTTCCTGGTTCAAGGCTCAGTCCGATTAGGCTCTGCCTCGCCCGGCGCCACGCGTCATCGGGCACCCCGCAGTCTCTTGTCTCCGTCGCCGCTGGCTGCATGATGGTCCGTTCGCCGCCAGGGA
>NW_015340840.1:0-211 GCF_001447785.1 Gekko japonicus
AAAGAGACAGAAGGTGATGGGGAAGAAAAACCTTTTCTGCCCTGAAAAGTACTGGGTTCGCCCTGTACAAACTGATCATCTTCCAGTCTTCAACCTTGGTGTTCTTGTCTGAGGCCCACAAGATCAGAAACTCTCCTCATTCTGGTCATTACTGTATGACTGGTCTGTGCTGGAGTTTGTTCTAAGGCTGCCAGCTGGCCTGGAGGAAAAA
>NW_015340841.1:0-211 GCF_001447785.1 Gekko japonicus
CCACCCTTCTAAGCCCATCTAAAGCCCATGGGCTTAGGAGAGTGTAACCCTATTTAGGCTTGCATGGTAAGGTAGCAATAGGGTTTTAAAGCAAGATAGTATATTCAACTAGCGCTCACTCACATTCTACTAGATCTAGCAGTATAAGATATCCATGTGGTCTTTGCCTTCATTTTACAAAGTTCTGACTTTCACAAGGATGCTGCTTGGC
>NW_015340842.1:0-211 GCF_001447785.1 Gekko japonicus
GATCTGCCACTGCATAAACTTCTTCCCGTTTGCCGCAGTCACACTTGTAGGTATAAACAGCTAAAGCTCCATTTCTTTCTGCAAGTGCAGCCGTCTCCTTGTTACCTTCTTCATCAATATCCCAAAGGACCAGAATGGCACCAAGACTGGCAAAATTTAAAGCCATCTGTTTTCCAATTCCATGTGCCGATCCCGTAATAAGCACTATTTC
>NW_015340843.1:0-211 GCF_001447785.1 Gekko japonicus
TTCTAGGAAGAAATGTAGGTCAGGCTTTTTCCCACTTTGGAGTCCTGTGATAAACTCCTGTTGTTACAGGGGATTAAGGAGAGCGGAGAAGGCACCTAGGGGTGAGCGTCCCTGACAGAGCCCCTGGGTCTCTTCTAGTTAAAAGAGTGTCAGGGCAGAGACTCCGCTCCTCCTCGCTTTCCGGCAGTGATCAAAGCTGTGCATCTCTCTT
>NW_015340844.1:0-211 GCF_001447785.1 Gekko japonicus
GGAGCCGGGACACAATCAGGGCGGGCTAACTGCCGACAGCCTTAAGGGCTATTTAGTTCTCGCACTCACACCAATGCCAATGCCATTGCCAATGCCACTGAAACACGCCAGGCCATAACAGCAGTGATCCTCAAGCCAGAAAGCAGACCATAAAAGGCTTACGTGCGTGAATCAGCCCATTCCTAATCTCCTAGGCCCAATTGCTCAATCT
>NW_015340845.1:0-211 GCF_001447785.1 Gekko japonicus
GGAACAGAAACTGGCCTGTTTAAATTTCATCTGATCTAAAGAGACAGCGCCCCTGCCACCATGGGCTTTTCCAAAGTTGTGAAGGGCTAATGTTCTGGATTATTCTAGTCAGGCCTGATTCTAGAACAGGCATGTACATAAGCAGTCCATCAGTTCAGATCATATGGCCCATATAACAGACAACTGGGCCCTGACCTGGATAGCCCAGGCT
>NW_015340846.1:0-211 GCF_001447785.1 Gekko japonicus
CATGAATGGTTGCCCAGCTGTCTGTAGCTAGAAATGATTCCTATTGCCTTGATGAAGTATTTCTCGGGGCGAGGGAGATGGTTGTATTCGGCATGCCTTGGAGCTGGGGGTTGTAGATACTTTATGCATTCCAATGGCACCCTGCTGCTATGATAGAATTTACTTTCCTCGTGGCAGGTCAGGTGCACTTTGGAGACATTCTCATGAACCC
>NW_015340847.1:0-211 GCF_001447785.1 Gekko japonicus
ACTGTCTGTCTGTTCCCCGTGTGGCTGCCGTGCCTCCGTGGAATCAAGTTTCACAGGCCTATGTCGCTCTGAGCTGTCCTGCACGGCCCGCACGGCTGGGCCTTGGTCTGCAAGAGAGGGCTCGCCTGCCGCCAGCCCGGGCTCCCCTAAAGCCAAGCGGCTGGGCGGAGGAAGCCTGGGAGGGCCGAGGGGTCCTTACAGCACAAAGGAC
>NW_015340848.1:0-211 GCF_001447785.1 Gekko japonicus
AGAATTTTTGCTCACAAGACAGCTTAGAAGGAGCATTGATCACAAATAGGCATATAAAGAAATCAGAAGTCTTCTGGCACTAGACAAATGTATACAAATTAGTGGTATACATAATCCCAGGTTGGTAAAGAACGACATGTATAGCTCCCAAGTGGCAAGCATGCTTGGCCTGGAAGCACTATTTCTTTTAAGGAGCTGCGGTGGCTCAAGT
>NW_015340849.1:0-211 GCF_001447785.1 Gekko japonicus
TCTCTTACCTTTCACTTAGGCTTAGTGCCTGGGATGTGTGAGCTTAAGGCAGTTATGCCAGTGCCTCTTTCTGTGCCTTTTCCCCCTCCCCAGGAGTGTCCAGGGCCTCCCCACCCAACCAAAAAGCCAAGGGTGTGAGTTGGGAGAGTTTTCGTGGACATCTCCTAGCCCACATCATTGACTTTATTTGCTTCACTTATATCCCACCTTT
>NW_015340850.1:0-211 GCF_001447785.1 Gekko japonicus
TGAACATGCATTTTAAATCTGCCAGGCAATGATACCAGACCAAAGAGCACATCTGACCGCATCCTTGCAGAGTATTAATGTGGATTACATAGTGTAAGTCAAGTACAATCAACAGTATGGAACATCCAACAAACAATACATTATCAAACTGCATTTGAATGCTTGTCCCCTGGCATTTGTTCTTCATGGATCAAAAATATCCTATATTGGG
>NW_015340851.1:0-211 GCF_001447785.1 Gekko japonicus
TGCAAAGAATCAAGGCATTAACCTTTCCCCTGGGTAGCCTTTGCTGCAAAAGAGGAATCCAGAAATTGCTCTCCCTCCAGGGGAAGCCGTGCCTCAAATCATGAAGCAGAACATGCTGAAGCCTGACAAGGGATGCCCGGAGAAGACAAAAAGCACTGAGGCAATGCTTTGAAATGGTCTTGCCACCTGTCTTGCATGCCAGGGCTGCCGT
>NW_015340852.1:0-211 GCF_001447785.1 Gekko japonicus
ATTTTTATGCCACATCTACAGTATTTTATAACATTTACATGCAATGGATAGGAGGAAGAGAGTTAAAACTGCATAGGTTTAATAGGGGGAGAAATCAATGTGATGAAACAGGATGGCATGGGGAAAAGACATATGTTGAGAATTTCTGATTTGGACTAGGCTAATTCAGTCATAGGCTAATGGGCTTAGCTGGAGTAACTCTGAATAAAAT
>NW_015340853.1:0-211 GCF_001447785.1 Gekko japonicus
CAAGCTGGCTGCCCAGCGGAGTGAACAGCTGCCACTGGGCTCCTCCCCACCACCACCACCACTGCCGAAGCACAATGCACCCTGCTGAGTGGAGAAGGGAAGGGAAGAGGCTCCTACTGTCTCCCAGCTCCCCTAGTGGCTCCGACTCCAAGGCTCAGCTTGACTCCTGTTCAAGCTGTGTCCCCACACTGGGACCTTGGGCTATGGTTTA
>NW_015340854.1:0-211 GCF_001447785.1 Gekko japonicus
TGGTTCTTCACAGCAATTTGGGAGGCTGTTTGGGTGTGGGATCTTCTGAGGGACCGGTGTGATTTTGCCCTCCCCTTGGTAGCCCCTCTAGGGAGGAAAGTGCTATCTGTGGGAGGCCAGTCAACAAAGGAGCCAGCTGACTGGGAAGCTTGGAGCATCAGCAGACGTTCTCGAGAACTTAAGAAGTGCCATGCTGGGTCAGACCAAAGGC
>NW_015340855.1:0-211 GCF_001447785.1 Gekko japonicus
AACTTCCAGGTGGGTCCCGGAGATCTCCCAGAAATCACAGCTGGTCTCCGGACTACAGAGATTTATTTATTACTTATTTAGCTATTGAACTGAATCTCTTAATCGCCGAATCCCTGTAGGACAAGAAGGCTCTCGGCGATGTACATCATTTTGAAAACAATTAGAAGCATTTGAAGAAGAACAATTAAAAATCAATACATAAACCTCAGCT
>NW_015340856.1:0-211 GCF_001447785.1 Gekko japonicus
ATTGAAAGTAGATTGACAGCGCTTAGCTTCTGAGATCTAACACACTCCGCCCAGACTGTGACATCCAGGTCAAGGCTTTAAAAGCATAATAAGCTACATTTCTTAGGATGTGGAGGAAATGAACCCAGTTCAAAATGCGCATTTCAGATTCTGTACGGCAGAAGTCCTATCTCTCACATGTGGGTCTTTTCTAGTCTCAAGAGTTTGGGTC
>NW_015340857.1:0-211 GCF_001447785.1 Gekko japonicus
GGTGATCAGGCGCCCTGGAATTGGTACCCTCCAACCCTTCGAGATTTACAATCCAGTCCCCTAAAAGACAAAGGTGCCTCCAAGGAGCTCTAGTAATATCCTTCCCAAGTACTGAAACTAAGGAAGCTGTTTGGGACCCACTATTTTGTATTGGGACCCACTATTTAACAGAAGCAAAATGCATTCGAGCGTGTCCAGAAGAGGGCAACCA
>NW_015340858.1:0-211 GCF_001447785.1 Gekko japonicus
CTTAACCACTTGAGCCACCGCTCCAGGGCAGCAGTTGTACAGTCCGCTGTAGCCAAAATAACAAAGATCCTTGCGGCATCTTAAAGATTAACGCGTTTATTGTAGCACAGGATTTTGTGAGTCAGAGCTCACAGACACACAGTGGCCTCAGGCACATGGAAGCTAACGCCGCTAAAACTTTGTGGTGGTTCAAGTTTCTCAGTTCATGCCA
>NW_015340859.1:0-211 GCF_001447785.1 Gekko japonicus
TCCAAGCGCGGAAAGGGCCAAAAACAGGTGAGACACGAGATGCTCAGGCAGAGACAAGAATCGAGTCTTGACTCGAGCGCCACGTTTTTCACTCTGACCTGCCAGTGTAGCGATTTCATCTCTATGTCCAGGCCCTGCCTTTCCCTGGACCCTCACGCCAATTCAACTACCTGCCCCCGGGGGAGGCCTACCAGGAAAACTTTAAAGGTAA
>NW_015340860.1:0-211 GCF_001447785.1 Gekko japonicus
TGTTTAGTTAAGTAATGGGATCTCACGTGCTGGAGCTTCTCTGTTTTTGCACTTGCACTCTACTCTATTTTTAATATTTTTAAAAAAGAATTGGAAGCAGAGAGGATATTTACTCTGCGAGGGAAACAACAACCAACGGAACGGCTGTGCATTATCTCTTTACACACACACCCCAAATACGGTACTTTAAAAGGGTGTTGTGTAAAGACAA
>NW_015340861.1:0-211 GCF_001447785.1 Gekko japonicus
ACGTAAGGGAATTATATATATAGGATATCATCTGCAGGATACTTGCAGTTATGCTTTTTATCAATAAGAGAAACTGCTTTATGAAGTTATGCGTTTACACCTCATGAATTATTGCTTTGTATCATGTCAAACAACAGCCCAATGGGAGCTTCATTAGCCTACCTGTGAGGCAAAACACATTGATTCCCCTCAAGGGTTAACATAATTATTA
>NW_015340862.1:0-211 GCF_001447785.1 Gekko japonicus
AATTACGAGTACTAAATGAGTATAATATAAGAAGTGTGTTTCTGAAGTAATGTGTTTTCCCTTGGATTCAGGCTGTGGTGCAGGGTGGTAGTAGTGGTGGTAATCTTTTCCTTCATGATGTTTTCCCAGTAGGCTCAATGCACAGAACCTTCAAGGTCCTATTTGCCCTGATAAGGAAGTAGACTGGCACCTGTATTGTACCTCTCTTTTT
>NW_015340863.1:0-211 GCF_001447785.1 Gekko japonicus
TGGAGGTAAGAAGAGCTGAAGTTGATAAAATCTGCTAAAACACGGACTTACAAGGTTGCCTTAGTTTTGTGGTAGAGCTAGTAGCTGTTGTTCTATTTAAGGAGAAGGAAGAGATTGCTGATTCTGTCAAGTTTAAGACTGATCTGCATGGAGAACCAAGATTGCTGAAAGAACTGAGTAGTCTATTGACTAGGATGTTGCCAAGCAGCCA
>NW_015340864.1:0-211 GCF_001447785.1 Gekko japonicus
TGCCCTCCTGCTGGACAGGGATGGAGGAAAGGGGCAAGACCAGTTGCGCGATAGGCGCAGGCTAAAGATCAGATGAGAAGCATACCTGTTCCCATTAATCCTCCAGGGGGCCCCAAATGATCAGCCACTGGCTGGGGTGCCGGGACCCCCCACACCAATAGAGCTGGCACCCGGACCTGACTGGCCCCATGAAATGTTGGATGCCACCTTC
>NW_015340865.1:0-211 GCF_001447785.1 Gekko japonicus
TTCTCGTCCTCCACAGGGACCAAATCAAGGGGTTGGAGGGTGGCTGAGAAGTGTCAGGAAGTCCATCTATTGGACTTCAGTAGTGCAACATGGTTCCTATTGCCCTGCTGCTAGTGTACTTAAATGTACTTAATGTACGTGTATACTTAAGTAAAACTCTTGGAACTTTCAGTGGCCATATATCACGACCCAGCCCTTCTGTCTCAGTGCT
>NW_015340866.1:0-211 GCF_001447785.1 Gekko japonicus
CCCCCATGATGATTAAACAGGAAAAGTTCATGCCTTTAGTCATGCCAAGTACCCAGTCATCAATATTTGGATATCTAACTTCCGAACTATACAAGGAGACAGTTTTGATACTTTGAATACAAAAGGGGGAACCTTCCCTCCACGATGCAGACAAAGAAATTCTTTCCAGATTGCTCATCTCATGAAAAATTTCTTGTCAGAAAGCCCATCC
>NW_015340867.1:0-211 GCF_001447785.1 Gekko japonicus
TGCTCACCCAGATCCAGACCTCCTCCTGCTCCTGTCAGAGTGCTCCCTGCTTATTTCTTCTGGCCCTCTCCCTGTACCAGCTCTAAGACAGGAGCAGCCCCAAACACCTCCTCCTTGGCCTGAGGCTCAGAGGGTTTAATTAAGCCTTCACAACTTTTACATGCTCCACCCCCTACTGCTTGGGCCAATCAGCCCTTACAGGCTTCTGCCA
>NW_015340868.1:0-211 GCF_001447785.1 Gekko japonicus
AGTGCACGGGGCGGGGCAGGGGAGGATGGGCTGAACATGGAGAGTACGGGAGGCAGCATGGGGAAAATGGGAGGTGGAGGCAACAAGGACAGGTGAGCAGTTGGCCTTATGCCTTCGGAGGAGGTGATGGCAACTTCCTATAAAGAATGCATTCCCTCAAGTAGCCAAGGAGGATATGTGGGTGTGGCTCACAAAGATGCCCAGAGAGATG
>NW_015340869.1:0-211 GCF_001447785.1 Gekko japonicus
TGTGGTACCTCAGATGAAGTACATACCTCTGGAAACCATCCCAAGGTCCTGTCAAAGCTGCAAACTTCAATTTGCCCTTTTTGTGATTCACCCACCCACCCCAGTATAAATCATGCTTTAATAATTTGGTGGATAAATCCCATGTTTTCTACGTTTCTATTTTTTAATCATTTAGTGGGCCAATATATATTATTGAGCAGAGGTCATTTCG
>NW_015340870.1:0-211 GCF_001447785.1 Gekko japonicus
AGCCAGGGGGTTGGGCTAATCGTTATTCATATAAATGTCAGTGAGGATGCAGTGCTAAGATACATCAGACATGAAACTGCTTTCTACTGAGTCAGTCCATCAAGGTCAGTATTGTCCACTCAGACTGGCAGCAGCTCTTCAGGATCTCAGGTGGAGGTCTTTCAGATCACTTCCTGCCTGATCCCTTCTAACTAGAGATGCCAGGGATTGA
>NW_015340871.1:0-211 GCF_001447785.1 Gekko japonicus
GTTACCTTTCCTGGTTCACAAAGTCTAGGTTAGTATGCGGATGTGAATGGAATGGAGTGGGTACAGAATGCTGGAAGAACCGGAATACCAGGTCCCTGTGTGCCTCAGCCTCCGGGAAGCTAGTGACCATGGAGTTACAGCTAGATAGGCAGACAACTAAGCATCTTCCTGTTTATTCTTCTGCCACTGAACCCTTTGAGGAGCACTCTTA
>NW_015340872.1:0-211 GCF_001447785.1 Gekko japonicus
ATGTGAAGACAGATTATCATTAAAATTTGAAACATCTCCATTACTCACCCAGGTAGGTATACCGTTTGGCGATCACAGCATCATCATTCAATTTAAAATAAGTATTATCAGTGAGGTTCAGAACTTTGATGGTTCCTGTCCAGTAGAAAGACCCAGGGGCTCCCATAACAACCAGTTCCTACCAAGAAGAGAGAAGAAATTGGATTTATAC
>NW_015340873.1:0-211 GCF_001447785.1 Gekko japonicus
AGCAAGTCAAGCCCCGAATCTTCATCACCCGCCAGGTATGTCTTGCCGTTAAATGAGACAAACAGCCTACCGTTAGGCAGCCATTTATATTTAATGTTGGCCTCCCTCAATCTTCCCGTTATGCCTTTTAACGAATGCCGAATACGAAGTGCTTCTTGTGGTACATCGGGAAAGACAAAAACTCGAGCCTCTTTAAACATTAAATAACCTT
>NW_015340874.1:0-211 GCF_001447785.1 Gekko japonicus
TTGGTTAGCTTGTTTCTTAGTTTCCGTCAGTTGTGTGTTAACTTGTTCCACTAGATTATCTATTTTTGCCTGTAACGGTTGTAACACCTTCTCTAACATAGTAGACATATTAATTTTCATGGCTGCATCTACTGCTGGTGGAATGGCAGCGCTAACTGCGTTTTCAACAGCCTGATTTACGGCCTTTTCCACTGCCTGATTTACTGCCTGG
>NW_015340875.1:0-211 GCF_001447785.1 Gekko japonicus
AAGTTCTCTTTGTGTTACAGTGCAATGAATTAACCGTCAAAGAATGACAGACAAATATCATGGCCAAAAGGGTACTTCACTGTTATACATGCTATGGTCAACTCCAGCTGATGCAAAGGAAGGAAAGGTCCCCAGTCTGTTTCACAAACAGGAAGATGTTTAACCCTTTCTTAAACTAATCTTGGAGCTCAATGCTGGATCCTTCCTAAAG
>NW_015340876.1:0-211 GCF_001447785.1 Gekko japonicus
ATTGGTGTTTTCCTTTCTCCACAAGCGCACTCAATGGTAAGAAAATTATAGCAGATTCTTCCAAAGTCATAGCTGATGGGAACATGACGAAGGCATGGACAGAACAGCTTTGGGAACAACACTTGAGCAAATTGGGCAGGGGGCATACCAGTGGCATTTGGAAGACCGATGGTGGCTTTGGCAGTGTTTGGGGGTAGATCTGTGCTCTTAG
>NW_015340877.1:0-211 GCF_001447785.1 Gekko japonicus
GAACAATTGTTTTCTGGTCTTTATTTCATGATGAATTTTGATTTCTTTCACCCAAAGTAAGTTTCTTTCTCCACTCCCTCTTGCTGAAACTTTCCCCTTCAGCATGTGAAATTTTAGCGAACATCCCGTGGCGTCATAGCAGTCGATTTTGTGACCTGATGAACAGTGCATTCCTAAACAAGATTATACCCTTCTAGGTCCATAGAAGGTT
>NW_015340878.1:0-211 GCF_001447785.1 Gekko japonicus
TAAATTTCTCAGATCCATATTTGGGGTCCTGTGCTGTATTCCCAATGCTCTTCTTCGATTAGACTCAAGGATGGTACCGCTTGAAGCACAAGGCTGGTATCAAGCGGTATTCCTTTGGCTCAAATTAATTTTTCAGATAATTTCCGCTCCCACTGGGTGAGAACTGTTGAGGAGAAACTACATTTCTCTGGGTTCACGCCCCCAGCCATAT
>NW_015340879.1:0-211 GCF_001447785.1 Gekko japonicus
TGCAACAGCGGCCCCTCCTGAGCCCCGGCTGCAGCGGCCAGGAGCAGGCACGCTAGGCCGGCCCAGCCGCGCATGGTCCCCCAGGGGCAGGAGCCGGAGGGGAACGGGGAAGCTGGCCCGCGACCGGGGCCTGGACGGAGCCGCCTCTTAAGGCGCGGCCGTCCGGGGCATTTCAGAGAGCGCCGCGCCTGCTGGACCTGCCGCCTGGTTT
>NW_015340880.1:0-211 GCF_001447785.1 Gekko japonicus
AGGCTTGCATCTGTCGTGATGATCACCCTCACCGGGTCCCGGAGAGGAACCGCTTCCGAGAAACATTGAGGCTCCAGCCACCAAGACAGCTGCGTCTTTACCTCCTGAGGGATGGAGATCTTCTTTACTGCCTTCTGGGCTATGAAGTCCTGAAAATGCCGCAACAGACGTTACAGAGGACGCGTGTGGAATCTGGTTCACTGAAGTACAT
>NW_015340881.1:0-211 GCF_001447785.1 Gekko japonicus
GCATTGCTGTCAGATGGCCTTGTACCTGTCTTTTTTCTTCTGTTGAACTAATGTTTGCTTTATAAAGTTGATTCTGATAACTGAAGGGGCATGGGATAAAAAGCAAAATGCTCCCTCCCCTAACAACCCTTGCCCAGTCTTCAGGTCAGCCATGTGGGGTTGCTTGTTAGCTAGCTCCACTATTATCGAGAGCTGGATGGAGCATGCATAT
>NW_015340882.1:0-211 GCF_001447785.1 Gekko japonicus
AAAAGAGTAAACAATCTACTTAGAATGGATATGGACGTTGAAAAATTTGGATAAGTTTGAATAATGTCCATAAACCTGTAAAGAAGGACAAATCCTTTTTGTGGTGTTCTAGCCATTGCTACTCCCTGTTCAGTCCTTATTTATTTATTTATTTGATTTCTGCCCCTCCCTCCCTGCTGAAGCAGTGTTAGCCTGATTGCTCTGAGTTATT
>NW_015340883.1:0-211 GCF_001447785.1 Gekko japonicus
CGGGTATTCCTGCACAGCTGTCTGGCACAGAAGGCTGGCTATGGTGGGTGCGCAGAGCCAGACAGCACCTCTCTTTTCTACCCTCCAGATAGTCTAGTTTCCCCAGAAAGTACCTTACTGGCGGGCTCCCGAGCACCTAGGATCCCATACGAGGTTCCTGTGCCCCCTTTGGGGCTGGGGTCCAAGATACCTGAGGGACCGCCTTTCCCCA
>NW_015340884.1:0-211 GCF_001447785.1 Gekko japonicus
CAAGCCTCAGTAGCTCTGTCAGCACTGCAGGTGACACAGCTCAGACCTGGCCAGCGGCACCAGCAATAGATCCTGGCTCACCTGTTGCCTCCTCCAACCAACAGGTGGGGGTGCAGAAAGAGAGAGTGGGTGAGCCATCACTCATTGTTAGTGCCACTGGCCAGGTCTGAGCTGAGCAATTCTCCAACACTGGCTTGTAGTGCTGTGATGG
>NW_015340885.1:0-211 GCF_001447785.1 Gekko japonicus
TCCTAGGATCTGCCTGAGAGTGGCGTAAAAGGTCTCTGGTCTCAGAAACCAGAGATAACCGAGTATGACAGCCACTCACGTTAGGGTGGAACATCAGTGTTTCACACACCCCATTGCTCCACACCCGTGATGAAGAAAAGCGTGAAAACTGGAGAATAAATTATGCTATGCAATAGAAACCATGCCGATTTGCTGAGTTTGCATAACTCAC
>NW_015340886.1:0-211 GCF_001447785.1 Gekko japonicus
GTGCAAACTTTGTAACTTCAGGAGTAGATATAATACCGTCAAACATAGCCAGTTGACTTTCTGACCTCTCTTTTGAGAGGTTAATTAAAGAATAAGTTATTTTTGATACAGAAGTAAGTTGCAGGCCAAGTGCTTTAACATAATTGTGCTAATTGTAAAGGGAAGATGATTGAGAAGTGATTTATATTACTAATGCAGGTGCAGCAATACT
>NW_015340887.1:0-211 GCF_001447785.1 Gekko japonicus
AGGGCCTGGCATGCCAAAGCGGCCGGCCTCGCCCCTCTCCCCATCGGCCGCCCGAGCAAGCGAGCGAGTGGCGCACGTAGCGGTGGAGAGCGACGAACAGCCACTCGCTGTCTGTTCCAGCCACACGCGCGCGCCAAACCGACTAGCCTTCTCCCCCCCCCACCACGCCCCCATGCAATGGTACGCCAGTTGCCCTGAGTGGCAGCCGGCG
>NW_015340888.1:0-211 GCF_001447785.1 Gekko japonicus
ACAACCAGTTAATTAAAGATTTCTGCTTTAACCACAAAAGATACTTCTTGTTATATCCAAACCACAAACTACAGGTTGTGCTCTTCCGTACAAACCAAGCTCAAATCATCCTTTTTGAAACCTGGCTTGCACAGATCACGATTTAAGGTCTCGGATATAATAAAGAACCAAGGCTGGCTGTGAAAAGTGTTTAATTAGACTGACACGTCCA
>NW_015340889.1:0-211 GCF_001447785.1 Gekko japonicus
AATATCTGGGTTAAATACTGTTCCAAAATGAGATCTAAGATAACAAAAGACACCGGGGGGGGGGGGCTAATTCTGAGATGGCTCATTTCAGGTTATCATGCAGGGGCAACTGCATCCCGAAAAATAGGCTGAACGAAACGACTGAGAGTTTCAGAACCTGATTGGGGATGGGGGAAAGGGATGTTCTGGGGCAAGGGATGCTCCGTATTCT
>NW_015340890.1:0-211 GCF_001447785.1 Gekko japonicus
TTTTGGAGATTCCCTTGATCCCTGCCACTCCAAAGACCTACAGCTCTCACTGTTTCTTGATCTGAGCCAGGAAAGGTAAACAGGTTTGAAACTGGTCTTGGTGCAGTCTGGGCATTGGGTTCACACAGATGTAACATACAAATCAGAAACAACTATGTGTATGGGTGTGCAGTGTTATATACATAGGACCAGGGGTCATTTCGTAGAAAAA
>NW_015340891.1:0-211 GCF_001447785.1 Gekko japonicus
CTGGGATGAGCTAGTGCAGGGCTCCCCAGCTGGAATGTGCTTTCCCCTGGGGTCTCCCCCCAGTCCCCGGGGCTTGATTTATCCCACCCCACCCCTTCATTTTCCTTGATCGTTAACCCTTGAGCTCCCCCGTCCCCTCAACCCTTTTCCTTTGCAACTCCCTGCCTCTTGATGGTTTGCTGGAAGCCTTTGGAAAGGGAGGGGAATGCCG
>NW_015340892.1:0-211 GCF_001447785.1 Gekko japonicus
CACATATGGTCTATGTTTGAGATAACTGTGTGATTTGAATTTGAACTGAGGCCCTATTTGGGCCTGCAGTTGGTTTTTAAAATCATTTTGCAATAAATACATGCATTATTTGTATATTTGGTACATATTTATATCCTATGTTCCGCTATTTAAACACTGGGCCCTTTAGTTTAACCTTCTAGGTTCTTGGGTTTTGTATGAGAGTGTGTGT
>NW_015340893.1:0-211 GCF_001447785.1 Gekko japonicus
GCAGCAAATTCCACATTTTAATCACCTACAATGAGCCATGCTAGATGGCACCAAAGGTCCCTCAGATCCAGTGGCAAACCAGCTTTCTGTAGGAAGCCCAAGAGTAGGGAGATTTCAACAGTTATCTTCTCACTCATGCACATACTGTCTCTTAGTAGTGGAAGGAATAGATATCCATCTGGACTAGTAGCCATTGTGACTAGTAGCTACT
>NW_015340894.1:0-211 GCF_001447785.1 Gekko japonicus
TATCTTCTTCCAAAGGGTTCTGTGAAGCATGCATATAGTTATTCCATTTGAACCACAGGGCAAGATATTTCAAAACTGTTGTTTAGTGCTTGAGCACATAGAATTTTGTTTGAATGTGATTTCTGAAAAAACAAAATAGCCTCCTTCCCCTTCCCTAAACAAAAACAAAATGCTAAGGAGTTTATCTAAATAGCAAGGAGTTATCAGAGTT
>NW_015340895.1:0-211 GCF_001447785.1 Gekko japonicus
TGCACTTCATTAGGGATCGGGAGACCGTTTACACCAGCCAGGATGCTTTCCACCATGCCCATCATCATCACGCGGCGGGCTTTTACAGTTGCGCTTCCAATGTGAGGTGTTATTATGACGTTCTTTAACTTTAACAAAGGATGATCTCTGGAGGGGGGCAAATGGCAGAAATGTACATAACATTTTAGTAGACTCTACTTTTACCTTTTAA
>NW_015340896.1:0-211 GCF_001447785.1 Gekko japonicus
AGATGAAGCTTTTTTGGAGTTTGATACAATGATAGAAAGCACCTTGCTTTGAAGAAAGGATTTCCTTTAAATACCTTCAAAATGATCAAATTTATGCCTGGGAAATCAGCCGGTGAAGAATTCTAATTTGCAGAGAGGGTTGGGGCCGCCGTACGAAACCGGAGTGAGAGAGGCTGAATGTTTTAAAGGTAAAGGTTTCCCTTGCCCAAAA
>NW_015340897.1:0-211 GCF_001447785.1 Gekko japonicus
CCCCCCCCCGTGTGGCAGGGGCCTGAGTACCCCATCAGCAGTGAGTTGGGTTCTCTTTGTTCAGCAGAGGTTCCAGGTGCTCAATGCAATCCAGAGATGCCTCTGATCAGCTCGCAGTCTGATCATGAGTGTCAAGCAGGGTAACTTTGTCTGCTGAACAGGTTTGCTGAGAAACCTGCAGGATCTATACTCCTGTTCACAGTCTGACAGG
>NW_015340898.1:0-211 GCF_001447785.1 Gekko japonicus
AATGTACTGTTGAATATATTGTTCAGAATGATAAAAAACACTTATTTTTTTAAAAAAACATACATTAAAATCTTTAAAAAGAGGTTTCCTGGAACCACACGCAGGCTTGGTACCATCTTGAATATGTGTGAAACGGCACGAACCGGGAATATCCCGCCTTTCTCCAGCAGAGGTATTAAACGCAAGATAATCCACTAGAAGTGTTTTCATT
>NW_015340899.1:0-211 GCF_001447785.1 Gekko japonicus
GGAACATAGTCTTAGAAAGCAGGAACAAGATGCTCAGGCACCATCCAGCAGCATTCAACTCTTCTAAAAAGCAGAGGCCTCCCCGGAAACTGCTGCTCGCCCTCCGCCTCCCCCCGTTTTCGGAGCACTTTTTGCAGCCTAGCATCCCCTCTCCCACCCCCCGTGCATTCCCAGCTCTCACTGGATCCTGCAGTTTGGGGCTGATGCAGGC
>NW_015340900.1:0-211 GCF_001447785.1 Gekko japonicus
TGTCCTGCTGAGCTCCTGCCCTTCTGCAGCCTCAGTTCGTCACTGCCATTCCCTTGCACAATGATATTTCCCCACCTCCCAGGGTTCTTTGCAAAGAACACTGAAGGCCAAGCTAATCATGGTGCAGGGGGTTCACGATGAGGTCCTCCCCGATTGTGAATGTTGAATACTAGATAACAGCAGCTGCCAAGGAGGGGGAAGCTAGATCAGG
>NW_015340901.1:0-211 GCF_001447785.1 Gekko japonicus
GACCTTCCAGATCACAGCTGATTCCCTTCCTCACTATGCCAGGGCCAGAGGTACTGGCCATTGTCCCCTTAAGAGTCTCTTGATTCTTAGCTGAGACTGTGTGTAACTGTTGTCCGGCAGTCCTTAGAAAAGAAAAAAAAGTTGCTCTCAGTGGGGGTAGTCAGGAGCAGAGACATTTCGGTGGCTTAATCCCTTGCCCCATCCCACCCAC
>NW_015340902.1:0-211 GCF_001447785.1 Gekko japonicus
CCTCTGGAGGGCCAGCAACAGGGCAAGAGTCTGATTCAGTAGACGGCGTTCATGCGTTTCCTAGCTGGATAGATACCCGGTTCCAAGCTAGACACCCTCCTTCTTCTATGTATTGTACAAGTTACCTGCTGGACTTGTTCTGGGTTCCAGCAACAAGATGATCCCAAGGGAAGCTGCTTAAATGATGGAGCAACCACCAGCTAGTGTGAGA
>NW_015340903.1:0-211 GCF_001447785.1 Gekko japonicus
CAACAGTGGGGTCAACCACAGGTGGATGTTTTTGCAATGATTGAACTCCAAATGTGCCCAATTCTGTTGCAGAGGGGGAACAGACGCTCTTTCTCTAGGGGATGGTCTCTTAATCCTTTGGAGAGGGAAATCACTCTTCCTCTTCCCACCAATCCCACTCATCACAAGTCTGTTAAACAGGATCCTACGACACAGGCCAGATTGCATTCTT
>NW_015340904.1:0-211 GCF_001447785.1 Gekko japonicus
AGAGTGCTTACTGAGCAGGAAAGGATTTCCCCCCAGATCCTGGACTTCTGAATTCCGTAGTCTTGTTTCTGAAATAGAATTATCCATTAGGAATCCTCTGATGTTCCCATTTCCATTACTGAATCATTCAGAACACTGTGCAGTTTTCTGCTACTTCACTTCATTCATGTCTCTCCCCCCCCATTAGTAAAGGTAAAGGTTTCTCTTGCTC
>NW_015340905.1:0-211 GCF_001447785.1 Gekko japonicus
AGATTCTCCCTAGTCATACTCAGATCTGCCGTTTCCCTCATTTTCTAGGCAGGTGGACACCAGGCACTCTCTTGCCTCATTCAAGAGATCTTACTATTATGCCAAGCATTTGGAATTACAGTGTAATCTCTAAGAGCTCTGTCAGTTTGCTGCCGTCTGATTTAAGAGACTTAAGGTTCATTTTTCATTTTAGTGTTTTATTGTCTTTGTA
>NW_015340906.1:0-211 GCF_001447785.1 Gekko japonicus
TAAAGCTGACGGTGCTTCGTGAATGGTTGCAGACGTACCCTGACCGAGAGGCTAGCTATTTTTTGTTGCAGGGTTTTACTTTGGGTTTCCGTATTCCATGTCAAGGCCCTCGGGTTCCCTTTATGGCGGCAAACCTGGCGTCTGTGCGGGGCATGGAGGAGGTGGTGCGGCAAAAAATTGAGAAGGAAAGGGTGGAAGGCCGGATTTTAGG
>NW_015340907.1:0-211 GCF_001447785.1 Gekko japonicus
CAGAGACTCAAAGGAGATTCAGCACAAATTTCAAATCTCTCCCACCAAACAAAGTTCGACTTCAAAGGGCTTGATTTGGATGAGATCATGTCCAGAGGCTCCGCCACATCAGTTTTTAAAAAGTTGAATGTGGCCTGGCTTTGACCAACGATTTAACATATTTATCCAAAAAACTATGCACACTTCCAGATTTCTCTGCAGAAAATGTACA
>NW_015340908.1:0-211 GCF_001447785.1 Gekko japonicus
TGGGGGAAGATCTCCCAGACTGTGTGTGCATGTGCATGTGCGTGTTTGAAAGATCTATTTTGTCAAGCCCGGGGAGATCAGCACACTGTTTGTCACATTCAAAGATACCCCCCAAATATGGTAACAAGGGCGGAACTATGCAGATGAAGAGGCCGGACTGTCAGTAGGCAGCAGCCGATTCGTCTTTGAACCGTTTCCATTTTGATTGACA
>NW_015340909.1:0-211 GCF_001447785.1 Gekko japonicus
CCTGAGTTACGTATTCATTAAATTCTGTGTGCAGTAGTCTCTTATAACAACCTTCTATTTATGCAGCAGAAACTCAGGAGTATTACCTCATTATAAAACAATGTCCTTAAGCTCTTCAGTGTTTGTGTCCCTAAAACTAAAAAGCAATATACCTTTATGCAAAACAATATACCAGCTACCATGTGTTAAGCCTGTTAAAATAAATTTGTCA
>NW_015340910.1:0-211 GCF_001447785.1 Gekko japonicus
ACCGACCTTGATAGAATAAGGGTCTGATTCTGGACTAGGGCACTCCACGTGTCCATTGGAAAGGGTTGTTTTAAAAATTTCTGTTGTTCTTTTTTGTGTCCTTTAAGACAACATTTCTGTGGGCCAAGGGTTAAGCAGCCGAATGTGGCTTAAAGTTGGATTTTGGCTAGGGATGTGAACATCTCCCTTAAAGTCCAGAATATTCAACACA
>NW_015340911.1:0-211 GCF_001447785.1 Gekko japonicus
CTGAAATTACAACTATTTGGGCACAGTCCTCCAAACAAGGAACCCTCACTATGATCCTACAAAGCCATACTGTTCTGAAAAGGGAAAAACCTTTGCAACAAATTAGAAATGAGAGGAATGTGATCAAAGCAAGCAAGTCCCACTGCTTTTATCTCTAGCTAAAAGATCAGAGAAGCTGAACACCTCCTGTTTCTTCAGGAAGATTTTTTTT
>NW_015340912.1:0-211 GCF_001447785.1 Gekko japonicus
CCTATGCATCAACCCTCCACTAGGTGGAGTCCATCTTTGAGGCAGTTTGGGGGGGGGGGAAATGGCCCAACCTGTTGAAGCAGGACCAGCGGCCTAGAAGCAAATGATGTCATTGGACTATTTCAATGGGGCCTGTGATATCAAAAGGAGTGTTGGCAGATTCCGCATATTATTTGAGTAACGTGATCTGACACACAGGTAATCTATGTCA
>NW_015340913.1:0-211 GCF_001447785.1 Gekko japonicus
ACAAGCGGCATGAGACTAGCGATGGTCTCCTGTTGCTAGACTCATGAGACTTGGAAAAAAGTTAAAAACGGGGGGAGTGGCCTACAAGGGGCAGGAACAGCGTGGAGGGAAATCCAAGGGACTCTGAATGCTCTTGATTTACCTTTCGCTTGGAAGCGAAGCAAAGGTAACGGCTTGGAAGTGAAGTGTAATGTATTCATAAGCTGCCATT
>NW_015340914.1:0-211 GCF_001447785.1 Gekko japonicus
GTTGTGGGTGCTGGGCATTAGTGCTCTGAGTGGAAACTTGACTGGATGAGTGGAGGGGAAATGGAGTGGTGGGAAATGGCTGCAGGCAAGGGCTCCTTCTAAGGAGGGCTCAGCCGCAGAAATAGGTTGAATGTGCAGATCAGGTTTTACGCTGGTGTGAAAACGTGCAAAAGGATGATACAAGTGTCTGAGCACGTGCAGTGGTGTTAGC
>NW_015340915.1:0-211 GCF_001447785.1 Gekko japonicus
CCAATCTCTTCTTCTTCATCATCTAACCAGAATAGGCCTAAGAGGGCATGTATTACTATGGACACCCGCTGCCCAGAGGCAAGAAAAGAGGACAAACATTGGGTCAAGATAACTAAAGTTAAACATCCTGGTTTCTGCCATTCCACCTCATTCTAGGACAGTATGCAAGCCATAATGTACTCATTCAGATTCAAGTGCAGTGGCGCCTTAG
>NW_015340916.1:0-211 GCF_001447785.1 Gekko japonicus
CCGGCCAATTCTCAGCGCACCAATGTCCACGGAAGTAGACTCCAAAACCCCGAGAACCAGCAGCATCCGACGTAACCTGAAGCTCAACTTCAAGCCTCGTGTCGTCCCTCCGGAAAGATACACCATTGAAAGATTGGAGGACCTCCTTCCAGACTAGAAGGTCAGCACGCGTACCCCTAGTCATGTGTGTCCTATGTTGGGGAAGCCTTAA
>NW_015340917.1:0-211 GCF_001447785.1 Gekko japonicus
GGAATCAAACCCAGTTCTCCCAAATTAGCGTCCACGCGCCTAACTAATAGAGGTCAACGGTCTCCATGTGGAGCTTGACCTGCCTTAAGAACCTAGACCACTCGCTCTTGTTACCCACAAATGAGGTTTCCTTTGGGCCCAAGTACCCCTGGCATGTCTACCACTACGGGCTTCATTTCTTTTAATCATTCACACACACACACACACACAC
>NW_015340918.1:0-211 GCF_001447785.1 Gekko japonicus
CCAGCCAGTTGTTGGTCCTACCAAATTTTACTCAAGGCACAGTAGGTTTTCTCTTACTTTCAGTTATAAGGAAAGTAAAAGTATGTTCATATTGTTAACAACTAAAGATCTCTTACACTACAATTTCCATATGCTTTAAAATACAATAATTAAGACATAATTATGTACGTCATATGCAAATATTTGTATGTAATATTTATTTATTTATTTA
>NW_015340919.1:0-211 GCF_001447785.1 Gekko japonicus
TCCCTCCAAAGGCAGAGGCACACTGAGAAGAGCCTCTGATGTAGATCTTAACTGATGGGCAGGTTCATGTGGTCCCTTAGATACCCCAGCCCCAGAATGTATAGGGTTTTATAGGTTAAAAGCAGCCTTTGAATTATGCGTGGAAAACATGATGGAAGCCAGTTAAGTTCTTGTAGTATGAAGTTCTTGTAGTACCAGTCAATGTCCTACC
>NW_015340920.1:0-211 GCF_001447785.1 Gekko japonicus
GTAGTCCGGAGAGGTCAGCAAACTCTCGAAGGACTTCTTCTATGATTGGGAGTATAGATTTTGGTTGGCTTACATACAAAGCAAAATCGTCAGCAAATAAGCTAATCTTAAATGTGTGCTTTGCTATAACTATTCCAGTAATAGAATCTAATTTTCTAATTTTATTTGCCAAGGGTTCTATCGATAAAGCAAACAATAGGGGTGATAATGG
>NW_015340921.1:0-211 GCF_001447785.1 Gekko japonicus
CCACAGCTTAGAGGGAACATTGGTCGGGAACCCTGGGCCTGGAGGACCAACTCCCTTTTTTGCTCCCAGCCCTCGGAAGGAGTGGGTGGGGACCTCTACTTATCTGCCCACCCCCCTGGGCTCCAGTCGGCATCATCCACAAGCAGCAGTATCCAGCCCTGGGGTCCGTCCCCCCACCCCCGCCAACCTTTTGGAGCCTGCAGGAACCTTT
>NW_015340922.1:0-211 GCF_001447785.1 Gekko japonicus
TATGGTTTTACCATAGGATTTGCAGTGAATCCTGGAGCACTGCGTCACCCTTTAGGTAACATGGCACCATAGAAGTGACAGTGATTTTTACCCCATCCCCCTTGGTGTCCTACTAAGCAGCAGGGGTCAAGCATTGCTGCTGAGACATTCAAAAAGAGCCATAAAACAGTCCAGATCTGTTTTAAGATCACACCACCGAGGAACTGCGGGC
>NW_015340923.1:0-211 GCF_001447785.1 Gekko japonicus
AGCATCCAACCCATGGTATGTTTCCGAACCACCATTCCCAATGCAATGGGTGGGTACTACTGTCAACGGCTGGGGAGATACAGCTTTGTACTTTCAGGACAGAAGCACATTGTACTAGATATCACAGAAAGGCAACAGAAAAGTAGAAAGTGTCATTGATGATCTAAGATTTGATAATGCTGAGAATCCATAGCAAAAACATAACATATGC
>NW_015340924.1:0-211 GCF_001447785.1 Gekko japonicus
AGGATGGAGCAAAATTTTAAGATGTACAACCTTTGAATCAAATGAGGAAGAGTCCCCCCCCCAGTGCTAGAGTGTTGCTACGTGGCAGCCCCAGCGTGATGACATCACTACCGGTGATGTCATTGTGTTGGCAGTGTCCCCATGGGACACTGTCGTTTGAGGGTGGGGCTTCCCCTTTCGGTCAGTTGGCCGGCGGCAGCTTGGGCCCACC
>NW_015340925.1:0-211 GCF_001447785.1 Gekko japonicus
CGATCCCCTGCGATCCCCCCCAAAATGACATCTGCTCGGAGCAGGCCGATACCTGGCTTTCCATCCACTCTTGCTGGAAAGTTCCATCAAGTCGCAGCCGACTTATGGCGACCCTGTAGGAGTTTCAAGGCAAGAGATGAACAGAAGTGGTTTGTCGCTGCCTGCCTCTGCATCGCAACCCCGGATCTTCCTGCTGGTTCCCCACCCAAGT
>NW_015340926.1:0-211 GCF_001447785.1 Gekko japonicus
CTTGAGTCTCAGTGAGAAAGGCTATAAATAAAGGAAATAAATGCAATGAATAAATAAGAGGATGTGACGGCAGGGAAGCCGAAATGCTGCCACTGTTGATGTTTTTTCCGGGGAAATGCTCCTCTGCTATGGCAATCATTATCCTTCCCTCCTCCTCTGCCTCTTCCTGTCCCCCAGATGTTCTTTGAGATGGCTTTGGGGGCAAGGAGCC
>NW_015340927.1:0-211 GCF_001447785.1 Gekko japonicus
CCCCTCTAACCGCGCGCTCCTGAGGCGGCGACGGGCCAGAAGCTGCAGCGGCACTGAAGCAATGGGGAGATCACTGGAAAACACAACCAGTTGGCACCAATCCTCCATAACAACTGAGAGCAAAGGACGTCTGCTCCAACTGAAAGGCAAACCCGGGCAGATGGGCCAAAGGATCGACCGGTCTCTTTAAAAAACTCATCACCTCCAGGCA
>NW_015340928.1:0-211 GCF_001447785.1 Gekko japonicus
AGCAACTTTAAATGTGCTTGGCCTAAAGATATTTCCTTAATGACTAAAAATAGTTTAACAAAGGAAATGCTGATTGCCGGATGGTGGTGGCGTCTGGCCTATGGGGTGACGAGATTGCATGCGCTCCCTCAGCCATTGGCCTGCTGGCTGCCAGTCAAGACTACGGGCGTGCCATTGGCCGTGTGTGCTGCTCTTCCCCACCCACTCCCCC
>NW_015340929.1:0-211 GCF_001447785.1 Gekko japonicus
TGTGAAAACAGTAATTAAGAAGTAAGTAAGTAAGTAAGTAATGTGTTCCATTTTTCCAGGTATGCAAAGCCTCTATTACTTTTGCAGTGTTATTACAATATGCAGATTTAAACTTTGTTTTTGTTTGTAATAATGAATGATATGATTACAAGCTGCCTTGTGCTGTTGTTAGATGGAACAGTAAGATAGAAATTGATTAAATGAAAAAAAA
>NW_015340930.1:0-211 GCF_001447785.1 Gekko japonicus
ATGCTTGTGAAACCTTTGAGTCTCACAAGACTTTGCCTTCTAAGCCACAACTGGCAGACCCCATACAGGCTCTGCGGCCCATGTGAGCAGCAATGGCTGGGGCTAAAAGCATATGGCGATGCATACTTTCATGTGTAGAGGCATACTTCAGTCCCGAGACACTGCAGGTTGCTTGGGCAGCAGTCTACAGTTGGATAGGATCCAAAATCAC
>NW_015340931.1:0-211 GCF_001447785.1 Gekko japonicus
CCCAAAATATCCAGGAATTTCCCAACTCATAGTTGACAACCCCATCTTGCTCCAGAAGCTGAACTCTGAACCCAGGAGAACACCCCACATTTATTTTCTGTCATTCTGTGCTCCTGCAGAAATCCAGTATTTACACAGTTTCTATTTCTATATCGTGAAGCCAAAGGCCCTGGTGTCTCCTGTTCACTCTGCCCAGTGTGTCCTTATAAGC
>NW_015340932.1:0-211 GCF_001447785.1 Gekko japonicus
GAGGGATGTTGCAAAGAAGGGACTCAGGATACAGAGGGACAATGCAAAATGTCATCAACGTTCTTAGAGCAGGTTTTCTATGGGCTGCAGGGCCTATAGTGCAGCAGCCCCCAATTTGCAGTATCTCGTGATCTACCTTTCGGAGACCCCCTCATCTAAATGAGTACAATCAGATTTGTTGAACAGGTGCTTTCACACATGCTAAATAATG
>NW_015340933.1:0-211 GCF_001447785.1 Gekko japonicus
CACATGCTCCTCCCTCACTGACTCTGGGCAGCTGGGAACATCGGTACAAACTGGTGGGGGGGAGGGTGTGGGGGAGTGTCAAAAGGTCATCCAACCCAGCTTGGGCTAGATGCCTTCCACCAAGAGGGCAACAAACACAAATTACTAAACACCTCCGCCTGGTAGGCTGCCACCCATCCTTTGTTCCATCCCTCCAGCCAGAAGCCAAAGG
>NW_015340934.1:0-211 GCF_001447785.1 Gekko japonicus
TTTTTTATAACATTCTCAGCAACTTTACCTGTAGCATCGATCCGTAAGCGGAGTAATCACTAGCCTGGGGGTATTGCCAAGATATTCGTATCCGTATCTTAAGCCGGCATTGATCATTTTTGTCTGAAGATGTTGCTCCTATACAAAAATACAAAATGTACAGTACAGGAAGCAGAAGGAATAAGCAGCCTGACAACTGTTTAAGCCCTAG
>NW_015340935.1:0-211 GCF_001447785.1 Gekko japonicus
TGTTTTAACTGTTTTTAATGTGATTTTGTTGTAACGAATCTTGGACTTGGCTTTTATGATCTGCCCTGAGCCCGCTTTAGAGAAGTTGGAATAAAAATCTTAATAATAATAATGGTTGATGATGATGTCGATGATGAAGAAGAATGGTTTTTCCACTGCAATAACAGCTACCGCCACTGGAGGATCAGGAGTGATAAGCACCTAGGCTTTC
>NW_015340936.1:0-211 GCF_001447785.1 Gekko japonicus
GCTGCGACTTGACAGCACTCTCCACCAGTTTTAAATTCTCAGTTCAGCAGTGTAGTTGCATAGGTTCAATAATATATTTTGCCTTTCTGCCCCAGTAGTGTGGTATCCAAGGCACTCAAAATACAAAATTTAACAGAAAGTGAACCGCACATTCTCAACAACGAACTAACTCATCTAAACCGCACACTTCAAGCAAATGACTACTCCAAGA
>NW_015340937.1:0-211 GCF_001447785.1 Gekko japonicus
GAATAAAACTTTGTTGGTCTTAAAGTACTACTGGACTCTAACTTTGCTGTGACTGTGTATTTCTTATTTTGGTTTTGGGAGACCATGTAAAGAAAGTGTGTGTGTGCATGTGCGTGCGTGCGCACCAGGGTAAACAGTGGCGTCTATTGTTAAGCCAGTGGAGCAAGTAAGCAAGAGGGACATAAAACTCTTCCACCTCCCATGTTTTACC
>NW_015340938.1:0-211 GCF_001447785.1 Gekko japonicus
AAAAGCAATAACTCTCTCATCACTTAGATCCAGCAGGTGGCAGAAGTGCTCTGCTTTAAGGCCAGATGCGGCGCCACCAGAGAGCTCTTTGAACTGGTTTCTGCACCTTTTTAAGGAGCTGATTCCTTACTTCACTACCCGACAAACTGGGAGTCGCTGCAGCCCACAGAAGGGGGATGGAGAAGGAACTTTCTAATTCTGATTAGAACTA
>NW_015340939.1:0-211 GCF_001447785.1 Gekko japonicus
CCCCCCCCCAAAGTACAGATTTTGTTCAAATTTACCCTGGGTCTCGGTGTCAATTCTTGCCATAGTGTACATATAAATACCATATTATTTAGAAATGTGTATTTAAGCAAATAGATCTCCTAAGACTACAGGGAAAAGCAGAGCCACCCCGATAAAAATAGAAGCAACTATAAAAATAAATTTATTCCCAGCTTTGTTTGGACACTAGACC
>NW_015340940.1:0-211 GCF_001447785.1 Gekko japonicus
AACCTAGGGCCCAGTCAAGCCCACATTCAGCATTTAGAAGTCTTCTTGATTTCAATGGAGGAGCTTCCAGCATATTCTCATTGGAATTAAGGGGATTAAAAGCATCTACAGCTAAATCATGCGCCCAATCTCTCACACTGAATCTTTAGAAAGGTAGTTCATAAATTCGTGCTGGTGTTTAGCTGAATAAAATCCAGCTAGGATCTACAAG
>NW_015340941.1:0-211 GCF_001447785.1 Gekko japonicus
CTCGTGGCTACTTACAACATTAGAACCATGTGAATAAGGTGAAAACAACATAAAAACAGATCACAAATATAAAACATTAACATGTTAGATTATTAAGATACGTGGCTAGCACCATACCACTAACAACCCCCCCCTCCAACATGTGGATTAGTTTCCAAAGGCCAGCCTCAACAACTCAGCCTTGCGTGCCCTGCAGAAACTAAACAAGGCC
>NW_015340942.1:0-211 GCF_001447785.1 Gekko japonicus
GTTACAGATGGGATTGGGGTGGCGTGGGGCCCGGAAACCACGCCACAGTCCTAACGTAACCACGGTTCCTTTGATTTCAGCCAGGCCCTACGTTATTTTGGTGTGGCGAAGTTGCAGCGGGCTGACTCCGCAACACCTCCATGCGAATGCAAGAAGCCCCGGGCCACGTGGGGTAAGGAGCGCTGCTGCATCCGCTCCCCAGCTGGCTTAG
>NW_015340943.1:0-211 GCF_001447785.1 Gekko japonicus
TAGGGGCCAAACTGCATGCGGTATGGGGAAATTCATGATCGGTAATTTGCTGTTGCTGATGGATTGGGGTAATGACACAAGTTAAAAATGGTTATAGTTTTTTCTGTTTTTTAAAAATGCAAGCGCATCATGGATTTTCATTGCCTGTGTAAGAGAAGCCTGTAGATACCCATATGGTAACTGCATGTTTCTCCCTTGCAAAGTAAATAGT
>NW_015340944.1:0-211 GCF_001447785.1 Gekko japonicus
CTTTAGAGCAAGGGAAACCTTTACCTTTGTAGTAACTATGCCTTGTTTGGATCTCTCAGACCAGGATATGAGTTGGTATATGATTCAGAGTTATTCTTAGCTATGACTTTGTTTGGTGTCTGAAAGCAGACATCGTGGTTTGTTTCCTGCACCTGTTCCTCAGCTACAGATGCCTGACAAGCGGCGCTTTCACACATGCTAAATAATGTAG
>NW_015340945.1:0-211 GCF_001447785.1 Gekko japonicus
ACTTCTGCATGATGTCATCACATGGGGGATGTTGCTGCACGATGTCCCTGTTTGGAGGTGGGGCTATCCTGCTGGCCAGCTAGCCAGTGATGGGAAACCCCGCCCGGACCAGGGGTCTGGCAATCCTAGTGTGGGCCCAGTTACACAGTGGACTTGATGGGCACCTCATTTCCCCCACTTCACCTTCCCCACACTATTTCCTCTTTCCTTT
>NW_015340946.1:0-211 GCF_001447785.1 Gekko japonicus
AAGTAAACCAACCAATAAATAAAACCACGTTGTGGAACAGAGATTTATTAATTGTCGTAAGAGTAAAATGGAGCCTCCATGGGTGTAGGCGGTGTACTGTGAATAGCAGCTGTTGGGAAGTTTGCTTCTTTTATGTCCAGTTTAAGAGCCTCCCACAAGGGGGGAAAGTCTGTTCATTTTGGAGGCCCACCAGGGAAGGTCCCAAATGTCA
>NW_015340947.1:0-211 GCF_001447785.1 Gekko japonicus
GGAAACACTGAAATGTATTTACTTCATTCATACCAACCTCACCCTTTCTCCCCAATGGGGATCCGAAGCAGCTTACACTGCCTCTCCATTTCAGCGTCACAACAGACCTGTGAGGTAGATCAGGCTGAGTGCATGAGACTGGCCCATCTTCAACCAACATGCTTCCATGGCAAAGTGGGAATTTGCTTAATTTTAAAAGCTTGTGTGTGTG
>NW_015340948.1:0-211 GCF_001447785.1 Gekko japonicus
AAACTTTTCCCCACTGATAGTATCTCTAGCAATGACTCCAACCCATGTCCACCGGAAATGCAGAAGTAGTTGGAGAAGTCCCATATGCTGGTAGCCTTCATTTGGGACCATACTGTAGAATGGGTGGGGTTCATTTCTGCCATTCAGGCCTAGACTAGTTCCATAAGTAAACTGCAGAAAGATACCATGGATGAATGAGATGAAAACAGAT
>NW_015340949.1:0-211 GCF_001447785.1 Gekko japonicus
CCTAATAATCCCCAGCACAGCGTTGGCCTATGGTGTGGCTACTTGTGTGTGTGATTACGCCCTTGGTCTTCAACACTGTCATGGCTGAGATATTGCAAGGGTTTATCAAGGTATTAAGGATTCGTGTTTAAGATCTACAAAATTAGAGTGTTTCATTTGAAAACAAGCCCTCAACACACAAGCTTTCAATCAATCCGGACCCTGCTTCGAT
>NW_015340950.1:0-211 GCF_001447785.1 Gekko japonicus
TGGGCACAAAACTATTCAACTCAATCTGCCAATGAAGCCTATCATATCTATCCATATGGAAAAGGCAAAATGATGAAAATGATATATTTCTCATTGTACTATGGTTAATTTTGACTTAACTCATTCCATTTGTTTCAGTGGGACTTAGTAGTGACTATCTGAATCAGGGCACATAAACTATATCTTTGTAAATTTCTGGAGGTCATTACTT
>NW_015340951.1:0-211 GCF_001447785.1 Gekko japonicus
CAGCAGGCCAGAGAATCTCAACAGATCCAGTAGGACACTATGAGTGCCACCCTCCACACAGTTACACTCCGCCATGTTCACTGAAGTAAATGGACTTAGATTGGTGGGACTCTTGTTCGAACAGCACTGTAAGGGCACCAATTTCCAAATGAAAAAGGGATTTTGTTTAAGAGGCATGTTAGAGCAATATCAGGGGTCATTTCCTGCAGGA
>NW_015340952.1:0-211 GCF_001447785.1 Gekko japonicus
TTTGGGGCAGGGCTTTGGTTCAGTGGTACAGTATTCATTTTCTGTGGTTAAATCCCTGGCCCCTCCTGTCTGAGGGATCAGGTAATAAGTGCTATGAAAAGTCTTCTGCCTGAGATGCTGGAGAGCCACTGTCAGACATAGTAAATGCTGACCTTGTTAGAACCAAGGATATGACTCAGTTATTAGGCAGTTTCTTGTGTTCATGTGAGCT
>NW_015340953.1:0-211 GCF_001447785.1 Gekko japonicus
TCCAATCTCTTCTTCTCTTCTTCTTTAATTGAGATGTAAGTTTGTGGTGGGAAGGACTATTCATGGCATTAGTTCCGTAGATTCCTTTTCTCTTACCCCTTCTTTTAAAAGAGGAACAAGGCAGCATTAGTCAGGGCTGGAGAGGTTCCTGCAATTTTGAGGGGCTGTTAAGTAGCTACACCCTCTCCCACACAGGCATTTGCAGAAGAAG
>NW_015340954.1:0-211 GCF_001447785.1 Gekko japonicus
TGGGAAGCGTACTCCCCTCCCCCACCAACGTGGCAGGTATCATACGATCAGATTAGCAAGGCCCCCAGGCCACTGCTCCAAACTGGAAGTACATCGAGGCCTGAAGGACAAACGCCTGGCCTTAGTTCAGGCATCAGCAAAGACTCCGAAATGAATAGTTAGAAATGGATGAGGAGGGAAAACCTTCCCATGGAACAAAATGCAGCAGGCT
>NW_015340955.1:0-211 GCF_001447785.1 Gekko japonicus
TAAGATGATGCCATTTTCCTGCTTCTGTATCAATCTTCACATTTCCTACCATTAGGGATTTTTTATTATCTTCCAAGAAACCTCTGTGCACACATTCTTGAACAAGGTCTAGCATATAAAGTCACACACATTAGAGCCCTGGTCATGCTTACCAAGCCTTATCCTTGTCATATTAATTGAAATGTCTGAAACATGGTCAACCATCTCCAGA
>NW_015340956.1:0-211 GCF_001447785.1 Gekko japonicus
GGGGGGGGGGTTCACCCAAGCAGGCAGAAGGTTTAAAAGGAATCTTCCTTTGTTCTTTGTTCAAGTACTTTGTCCAGATGCTGTGATCTACACTGGGACAAAAACGCCTCTGCAAAGGCTCAGTAGAGAGTTTGGGCTGGGTTTGCTCCATCTAAAGTAGCTGTCTTGTGTTGTGACAGCTAGACTCCTGTTTATGTTTCCTTTTCCTTCA
>NW_015340957.1:0-211 GCF_001447785.1 Gekko japonicus
GCCAAGTCGTTGCATTCAAGGAAGGGAATTTATTGATCTCCAACTGGCTCACAAAGCAGCAGTGGCAGTGGGGGTTACTGGCAGGTCTCCTGCCACATCAGGAATGCTGGCAACCCTACAAGTGCCAGGTTATTCAGTGAGCCAATCTTTCCAGTCCTAGCTATCCAGTCCTACCACACCAGCTCTCAGTAAGCAAGAGTTCTTTGTTGTG
>NW_015340958.1:0-211 GCF_001447785.1 Gekko japonicus
ATCTGATCAGTGGCCTGCCTCAAATGTAATCAAGAGAATCAGTCAAGGTAAGTTTTCCTGGCTATCATGTTCATGTTGAATTTGCAGTGTGTCTATGACAAAGTGTAGTTCATTGACACACATGTGGGACTGGTGGCATGCAGCTAGTTCAGAATGAATGAATGATTTCTGAGCAGGCTAGAATACTAGCAACTGTTAACCACTGGAACAT
>NW_015340959.1:0-211 GCF_001447785.1 Gekko japonicus
AGCTTACAAATTCAAATTTAAAACATACAGCATACAATAGAACCCCCTTCCCCCTTTTAAAATGTCTGCAGCCTATACCCCACTGAAAGCCCTACTCAGCTGAGTAACCTGGCAATGCCTCCTTACCTCTTCTAAAGATGGTGCCTCCCTCATCTCCACAGGGAGCCCAGTCTCTAATGTGGCAGCTATGATGGAGAAAGTACAGGCTCTA
>NW_015340960.1:0-211 GCF_001447785.1 Gekko japonicus
AGAGTTCCCCGCAGTTTTTGGAGACGGGCTGGGTAGGTATAATGGGCCCCCTATCTCATTTGACCTAGACCCGAAAGTAACCCCCATCAGGTTAAAATACAGGAAAGTGCCCATTCCCATCCGGGCCAAGGTTGAGAGGGAGCTCGACAAGCTCATTAAGCAGGGGATCCTAGAACCAGTGTCTCATAGTAAATGGGAGACTCCCATTGTG
>NW_015340961.1:0-211 GCF_001447785.1 Gekko japonicus
CCACCTTCCTTTCCCCTAGGCTATCCTGGGAGCTGTGTAAGATAGGTCTGAAAAGGAGACAAGCTTCTTTTACCTGGGGCTTAAAGAGGCTTCTTGGAATACCTCCTGTACCCGTGTCCTCTGTCCTGGTTTCTCCAGCTCCTTCCCAGCCTGCTGCACCTTGAAGACTGTGGCTATAGGGCTGGCTTGGGTTTTCACAGTTGATGCAGCT
>NW_015340962.1:0-211 GCF_001447785.1 Gekko japonicus
TCCAGGTGCTACCTGGATGTTGGCAACCATAATGATCAGTCATGTCCTTCAAGATACAAACTGAGGGGAGCAAAGATAAAGGTGGCCTTGACTAGAGCTGGTATTGAGCAAAAAAGGGAGGGGGGGCTCATGTTGTGAACATTTACATAAGAACATAAGCAAAGCAGAGAGACAGTAGGCATGGCATGGAGAAGTCAGCATTGGTAATGAG
>NW_015340963.1:0-211 GCF_001447785.1 Gekko japonicus
TAAAATGGATGAGAGGAGAACTATGTAAGTCATGTTGGGTCCCCCTTGGGAGAGAAAGGTGGGTTATAAATGAAGGAATAAATAGTCAAAGTTGCAGGGCCTGGGCCACTATCCCTGCCGTCAGCGCTGATCCACATCAGTTCAACTATGCCACCATCACCCCCATGTTTTGCCCTTGGCTCCCATCAGCCCCCCAACCCTGGTTAAGGCA
>NW_015340964.1:0-211 GCF_001447785.1 Gekko japonicus
GTCTTTGGGTCACTGGGGTACAATGTCATTTTTTCTAGGCCTCCAGAGAGCGAGGTGCTGGCTGACAAAATAATAATGGATATGGGGAGAACGGTTACAAGAGGGTTAAGGATACAGATGATGTCATGGATGAAATTGACACAGCACTGGACTGGATTTATGGGAATTAATAATGGGGAAGATCAGCTCTCAATCAGGCCAGGGAACATTC
>NW_015340965.1:0-211 GCF_001447785.1 Gekko japonicus
CGGCATCTTCACCACTAACAGATTTATTATGGCATAAAGTTTCCCCAGATGCCTTCTGCCACAAGATATCTGTTAGTCTTTAAGATGCCACAAAACTCTTTTTAATTTTGTTATATCACACTAGCAAGGCTAGCGTTCTGGCATCTTAAAGAGGAGCAAGACTTTTATGCTTCACAAGAATAAAACTGAGGGCTGAAGGAAGCCAGATAAC
>NW_015340966.1:0-211 GCF_001447785.1 Gekko japonicus
CTTCCACAAACACCCTGACCACATAAAAAAATGAGACAGACAGAATGGGTTGAATCTGCAAAACAGATCTTAGTCTTCATCCTAGGTATATCTGACATTTCTGCTCAAATCATTAGGATTTCAACAGCCACATGAAGGTTGTTATTTTCCTTTGGCCACAGTTTCTCTGTCTCCGACTGAACTGGCAGCTGGCATGAAATCTCAGCAAAAG
>NW_015340967.1:0-211 GCF_001447785.1 Gekko japonicus
GGGCTCCACTCTGCCCAAACATCTTGTGTGTTTCTCAAACACAGTCTGTACACGATCCTCCACCAAGCAAAAAATTCACTGCGGCAGCTTGGGGATTTCGGCCAGGGCTCTCCTACTTTCCTCCCCTGCTCGGTGGGCCAGGATGCCACAACCGTCGGCAAGAACAAAACCAAGATGTCTCTTTTTTTTTCTGCAGCAGACGAACACTGCC
>NW_015340968.1:0-211 GCF_001447785.1 Gekko japonicus
CCTATCCCTTTACCAAAGCATTGTTCTGAAACCTATTGTTACAATACAGCCCTATTGCCTGTGTCAGAAAACTCTCCTGAGTAATTCAGTTTGGTATAGTTTGCAGAAAGCCAGTGAGGTTGGGAGCCTTCCTGACCCCATTAATGGAAACAAACCAGAAGCACTAAAACCAAATCAACTATCCAGTATCTGGGTCAATAAAAATTATTAT
>NW_015340969.1:0-211 GCF_001447785.1 Gekko japonicus
TTTAATAAATAAATAAATAAATAAATGATTCTATTGGGCAGGCAGGTGAAGTCAGTAACTATCTGGGTTAGAGCACTCTCAATGCCAGTTACTCTTTCGTGGAATGATCTGCCAGAGATGGCTAGGAAGACTCCAACTCTGTTAACCTTTCGAGAAACTGTGCGACTCTGATTGTTTATACGCAGGGCTCGGTTCCTGCAGGAGCTCACCG
>NW_015340970.1:0-211 GCF_001447785.1 Gekko japonicus
ATCCAATCTCCTCTTCTTCTTTTTCTTCTAAAGCCCTGAGAAAATGTTGTCAGTGGGTGCCCTTTCCCCCTTCTGCAATCCATTTTCAGCAGACCCCCACCCACATACCAGTGGCCGGCCCCTCTGTTAGACCCTCCGTTCAAAGCCTGGGCTACGCCCGGATGGCCCGATCGGCTTCCCCACCCGGAGATTGACGCGGCAGCTGTCGATG
>NW_015340971.1:0-211 GCF_001447785.1 Gekko japonicus
TGGGGGAGGCAAGAAAGTCATGGTCTGCAGGTGGAAATCCTACCTTCTAAGGAAACGCTCTGGTGAATTGGAGCCAAAGCACTGCTAAAGCATTTTTCCAGTGACCAAAGTGCTTCACATACTTTATCCCAGTACTCCTTTAAGTTAGGACATGATCATTACCCCCCTCTGAGGAGGATAATGCTGTGAATAGAATGATAGAATCATAGAG
>NW_015340972.1:0-211 GCF_001447785.1 Gekko japonicus
ACTCTAGCTTTATAGAAGCTGAAACTTCTGAACAGCGTCAGGGGGCAGCCCCATGTAGTCTGGATGTTACCAAGGCGTGAGCAACTGGTCTCTCTGCAGGAATGGCTGCAGTTGGTCATCCAGCCAGTCTTGCCCTTTGTGGACTTGCTGTAATTAGAGAAGAGCTCCCATACTTACAACTCTATGGTCATAAGTTGTTCTCCAACCCTGA
>NW_015340973.1:0-211 GCF_001447785.1 Gekko japonicus
TTGTGAGTCACTGCTCACTTCTTCATGTGGTTGAGCAGAAGGCACTTGCAGATCTGCACCTTCTGCTTTCCACAGCAGCCTCCTGCGGCCTCCTGAAGTATATTGCTGGGATCCCTGTGGCTGAGCCAAGTGGGGGAGGAGGGACTGCACTGATGACGATGAGTCAAACAGAATCACAGCTACCTCACTCCTGCACCAAACTCACTGAAAG
>NW_015340974.1:0-211 GCF_001447785.1 Gekko japonicus
ACCCAACAGGGAGACCATGTATGCTGCCCCGATCTCATTGGAGGAAAGATGGGATAAAAATACCACAACATAAACTCTCAAACAGTGGCACCAACCACCTGTTTGATCCAGCCTCCTTGACTGGATTTGTCCCCTTATCTTCACAAATGAGCGAGAGGTGCTATCTGTTGGATGCATAAGTATAAGCCACGTGCACTTCTCTGTGGAGAGC
>NW_015340975.1:0-211 GCF_001447785.1 Gekko japonicus
GGGTGTTTTCCACAGCATTTTGTTGGGGCATTTTGTACCCTGCTGTGATCGGCATGACCCCCAACGCGGCCAAACCAGTTTCCCTGGCACTTCTGGATGATTTTGAGCAGGCCTCTGGACAGGCAGCTTGTGAATTTCCTAAATAAATGAGCTTCCTCCTGTTTCTCCCAGGCATGCACCAGAGGGACTGTGATGAAGCTGAGCCGGCAGC
>NW_015340976.1:0-211 GCF_001447785.1 Gekko japonicus
GCCAAAGCGATGCTGTTTTTGAAGCCACACAGCCCATCAGATCTCCTAGTCAGGACCCCTGCCGGGTGAAAGCCCTACCGGGCCCCACTCGCTTTCTAAAAACACCCAGCAGGCACCAGGAGAGGTGTCGATGGGGATCCCTGAGCTAGAATACAGAGGCAGGCGATCGAGATGAGTAGGGAGTTGGAGCACCTTCCCTACAGGGAAAGGC
>NW_015340977.1:0-211 GCF_001447785.1 Gekko japonicus
TCTTGATGAGGTTCCATAGATCTGGGAGACAGCTCAGTGTGAAAGTCTCCTTTCTTTCTCCCCTCCCAGTGCTGTGGCTGTCTTTGGGGCATTAGCCGGCTTTGTCTGCTTTTTGGCAGTTTGTCTCGTATGTTGCAATATATGTAAGAAATCAAGAGCGCGCCAACCACAAGAACCAACAAGGAGCCAACCCATCCCACCTCCACCTTTT
>NW_015340978.1:0-211 GCF_001447785.1 Gekko japonicus
CCTCTGCATGTGTTGGCCACAATTCGCTCCGGAGCCATTGGCTGAGAGATATGTTCTTCTTTCTCTGTCTTTGGTGATGCCCAGGCAGAATGTTCTATGGAAGCTTCAGACACATGGGGCAAAAGCTTTTGCCATAGAGAGGCAGCCTCATAGGCACCCTAGAGCTGCCAATATGTCAGCACGGGCAAGAACGGATCAAAGGAAGTACTTC
>NW_015340979.1:0-211 GCF_001447785.1 Gekko japonicus
GGAAGGGTTAAATGGCTGGCAGCCATTTAGCCTGCCCATTTTACTCCCCCTGCTTCGAAGGACCCATTTTGCTTCCACCTGCTTCAAAACACTTCAAAGGATGGGTAGACCCACCTGCTATTAGCAGGAGGAAGCAAAATGGAGTGCTGAGATGGGTTGCAGCCATTTTCAGCACTCTGTTTTGCTTCCCCCACTTCAGTTTGGTGGCTCC
>NW_015340980.1:0-211 GCF_001447785.1 Gekko japonicus
ATCTGGATCTGGTAAATATTGCCTCAAAAACTCCCTGTGTGTCTCTATGCTCCTCTGTTTTGCTGTCTCCTTGTATGCGTGTGTAATTTGATTGTTTTGTGTGTATGCTTTGCATTTAATCAGTGTTGGTCAACAAAACAACCTTCCCTCAAACTTAGTCCTGCTCATTTAAAGAGTTTCTGTCTTTGAAACTGACCCTGGTATACATAGG
>NW_015340981.1:0-211 GCF_001447785.1 Gekko japonicus
CATCACTACATCCTCTGGCAGCAAATCTCGCATTTTACTCACTTCAGTTGGCAATCCTAAATTTGGGGAGGGGGCTCAGGGAGGAATTCGCTTCCATAAAAATCCCCCCTCCAGAACTGGAGCTCCCTACCTGGAGGGTGGCAAGCCGAAGCTGTGCAATTCTGAACTCCCTGGCCTATTGCTGCCAACTTCCAGGGGGAGCCTGGAGATC
>NW_015340982.1:0-211 GCF_001447785.1 Gekko japonicus
ACGCAGCTTGACCTTTCTGAGGGCCCGAATAACAAACAACTAACACGTTATCATAAAGGGTTTTGGTCTGTTCACATAAAACATAGAACAACAAGCATTAATGTGTAAATTTCCCTGTAACCTAGATGAACATCCTTGGGCAGTGGGACCTTCACAATGAGCTCCCCATCCCAGAAAAGAAGTGTCAGTTGTGACCAGTGTTCCCTCTAAG
>NW_015340983.1:0-211 GCF_001447785.1 Gekko japonicus
TGGCTCAACTCTCCAGCTTCATTTTTGGCATTGGCCTAGAATGAGCCTCAGAAGCGTGAGAATACAGGGGTTCAGCTTTACCCCTGCCCCCTTCTCTCCCTACAATTCACAGGAGAGGTGTGAGTATCCCTCCCTGGTTCACTCTTGGACAGCTTTTTAAAGGGTAGCCTGGAGGTAGACCAGCCTCAGGCTCTGCCAATCCCAATAGCCC
>NW_015340984.1:0-211 GCF_001447785.1 Gekko japonicus
TCCCACCACCACAGTTCCACCCACCAGAAGAAGCAACATAACTGGTCTTGGGTCTTCTTGACTGCAGTCAACACTTGCCAATGTTCCCATTTATCCAGGTTCTGATTCCGAACACCACATTCGCCTGCTGTTTCAGAGCCTGGTCAAATGTCTGAGATGCTGCCAGTGCATGTGCAAGCACTGCTCTGCACTCAAAAATATGAGATAGGGG
>NW_015340985.1:0-211 GCF_001447785.1 Gekko japonicus
ATTTCTCATCCTGGAGTTGGCAACCCTAACTTCTTACCATAATAGTTTGCTGTTTGCATGGGAGGGTCCCCCCTCCCCCCCAGTACAAGGGCACATTCATAACTGGAATTCACAACCTGTGGTCTGAAGGGGTCACATTCCATCCCACTGGCTCATCCTCTGGTGTGTGTAAACCAGGCCTTGCAGTTCTAGGCCGTGGTGCTGGCTTCTT
>NW_015340986.1:0-211 GCF_001447785.1 Gekko japonicus
ATTAGCCTGACAAGTTCACTTTTTCCAGAGTGCCCATCATGCTAACTGAAGCTGACTTTTTTGTACAGAATGAGCTGAATACATGAAATTGGAAGCAAAAAGTCCCAGGGAGTGAATGCATTTTGTATTTCCCTCCAGTACACAGCATGTGCCCAGATCCAGATAGCCCAGGCTAGCCCAAATGTGTCAGTTCTCAGAAGCTAAGCAGGGT
>NW_015340987.1:0-211 GCF_001447785.1 Gekko japonicus
AGAAAGTGTGCGTTCAATTTTATTATTATTATAATCATTCTGGCTTGCAAAATTCTAGCCGGCATTTGATGCCTACCTCGGGCGTGATCGCCTTCTCTGTATGTTGTGCAGAAAGCAGATTTGTTGCAACACAGTCTTCGTTTGGGCAATCAGCTTTCCGTCTACATTCTAAAAAAAAGAAAGAAAGAAAGAGGACAAGAAAGAGATTAAA
>NW_015340988.1:0-211 GCF_001447785.1 Gekko japonicus
TGAGCAGTTGTGGCCTCAATGGCCATTATAAGGTGCCTGTTTGTTTTGCAGTCCCTGCCCTGCTTTCTGTACCCATAAGCTGCAGCTTTTGTATCTTAAGTTTTCAGGAAATCATTAGGCAAGAGGCAGATGATAGTTCTCAGGTCCAGTTTTGGACACCACGCTTGTCTTTGCAGGATGTGAAGGTTTCTGATGTGCTTGCACGGGCGTT
>NW_015340989.1:0-211 GCF_001447785.1 Gekko japonicus
AAAACAGATCTGAGGCACCCAGAAGTTCTCCTGTGCAAGACTCCCATGCTCTGTATATTTCCAGAACATGACTCAGAAAGCAGGAGTCATCCCACAATGGATCCCCCTTTCCCACAGGTGCTAGTGGGGCCAAGAGGAGCCCATTACCCCTGTCCTGGGCAGCAACTAGATAAGCTCTCTAATGGCTGCCACCACTCTGGCCTGGGTCTCC
>NW_015340990.1:0-211 GCF_001447785.1 Gekko japonicus
ATACCAAAGACAATATGTTTAAAAAACAACAACAAATTAGTTGGACACACAAACAAGAAAATGGGCTGCTGTAAAAGGTCCACAATGACAACATATGAACAAAAGCAAAAAGAGATGGGAAAGGGCAGATTCGTACATCCCCATGCTCAGAACTAATATTTAATACTTGCCTCTCTTTTCAAAAACAACTCGTATGTTGAATTAAAGGAGG
>NW_015340991.1:0-211 GCF_001447785.1 Gekko japonicus
TCTCCAGTTAAAAGGACCAGGCAATAGGTAATACCCACACTGGGAATAACCTCTTCCAGAGGCTTGTCTCTTACACACAGGAGAGTGGGGCAGTAGACTATTGCAAGTGTGGAATGAGAGGGACTGTGGTTCAGTGGGAAACTATGCAGAAAGTCCCAGGTTCAAGTCCCAGCACCCCCAGATAAAAGGACCAGGTAGGAGGCGATGGGAA
>NW_015340992.1:0-211 GCF_001447785.1 Gekko japonicus
TTTTTAAGGATCTTTTAAACTATTGGGAAGGGAGGTGTGTTAGAGAATATACCGGTGCTAGTCAATATACTCATTCTGCAACTGGCTTTTTTACTATTTCAACTAAATCAGAAAACATGCAGAAGCAGTTTAATCCATGCCTCCTCCTCCTCCTCTACTGCCAAAGGAACATAAGAAAAGCCCTGCTACAATACAGTTTTCTATCCCCAGC
>NW_015340993.1:0-211 GCF_001447785.1 Gekko japonicus
TGCTGCCAAAGCAATGTTTTTAAAAAGTCAATCAAATATCCAAAGGCCAATCAGGAGCCTTGCTGTGAAAAGCCCTGCCTGACCCCACCGCTTACTAAAAAGGATTGGCAAGCACCAGGAAAAATACTGGTGGGCGCCGTGGATCCATGTAGGAGACCACTTCCTTAGAGCATGCACCCTCTGTCATCAGCCGAGGACTATATGGCATGCC
>NW_015340994.1:0-211 GCF_001447785.1 Gekko japonicus
GGTCTTCACTCAGGTGCTTCTCCCACTCGGAACAAACACGCTGGTGGTTGCCCAGTGCCCGGCCCCCGATGACCGCACCTCACGACATCTCGCGTCATTTAAAGGGGGTGGCCCAGGCTGGCCCGACGGCGTCAGATATGGGGAGCTAAGCTGGGTCAGCCCCGGTTAGTACACGGGCGGGAGAAGCCCAGGGTCACAACGCAGAGGCAGG
>NW_015340995.1:0-211 GCF_001447785.1 Gekko japonicus
TTTCTTGTCATTTTGTCCATCTCTACTGCTTGTCACCGGGAGAACAGCAGCTTCTTTAATCCAATCTTCCATTCTTGGTACTTATTAGATTTTTCATGCCAGAACTCCCTCCCCAAGTTTTCTGATTTCCAAGAGTCTTGGCTTGGTGGAAGAGGGCTCTTTCTTATTTATTTAAGGCATTCATACCCTGCCTTCCTTCCCAGTGGGGACC
>NW_015340996.1:0-211 GCF_001447785.1 Gekko japonicus
GGATTCAACTTTAGCTTGTTCTGCCTTCATCTCTTGACCATTGCCTCAAAGCAATGGTTCAGACTCAAGATGGACAAAGCTAGAAACTTGGAGAATGAACAATAGATCGGAATGTGTTATGCATGTTGATAACATCCAACCTCAAAGCTCCAGATGATCTTATTCATTGAGCTTCACAGAGATATTGAAGAGCATGGGTGAGAGAACAGAA
>NW_015340997.1:0-211 GCF_001447785.1 Gekko japonicus
CAGCCCAGAAGCCGAAGTGATGGGCATTTACCTGCCTTAGAGAATGATGCAAGCAACAAACAAACTCAGAAACCTTCATCCAGCAGCACCGGTCACTGGATCTCTCATGCTGCTTGACCACATCGTTTCACATCCTGTAATCCACCTTGAGTCTCAAGTAAGAAAGGTGGGCTACGGAGTATTATTATTATAATTGTGTCCAAAAGTGGAC
>NW_015340998.1:0-211 GCF_001447785.1 Gekko japonicus
GGCTGCTCTTGCCTGTCAGGGTCTGCTTTGGCACAGCCCCGACTTGCTGCCGCAGAATGTCCCTGAAGGGGCCCGTGCTGCTGAGTTCGGCTGTGGGGCTTTGGCAGTGTTTGACCCCAGCGTAGGACCTGCACCCTGCCATGATCCTGCAAATGTTTCTCACCTCCCAACTCACTCATCTGAAGGATTCATAGAATCATAGAATGTTAGA
>NW_015340999.1:0-211 GCF_001447785.1 Gekko japonicus
CAGTAACCAATGGAGTGTCTGCAAAATGGGTGTGATGTGCATGCTCCACCTAGCTCCCAACAGCAACCCAGCTGCGACGTTCTGTACCAGCCGAAGTTCCAGACCCGTGTAGAGTGCACGATTGCAATTGTCTAGCCTTGAGGTTACCTTGGCATTGAAGCCATGTGGCTGGATGGGCCAACTCAAGGTAGGGAGCCATCTTCTGGGCTAA
>NW_015341000.1:0-211 GCF_001447785.1 Gekko japonicus
TACAAACGCCCCCTCCCTCAGTTTCCCCCCTCTTCCCCTCGTTTGAAAAAATATCAGCAAAATCAGTGCTAATGTGCAATAAAAAAACCACAACCACAAGCAGAACACACTGTGCTTCAAAGTAACCCTTCAGATTCATAAGGGAATGAGAGCCCATCCCCTCCCTTACGAACAGAGCCTGTGGCTCTTCCAAAAGGACTCCTCTCCTCCC
>NW_015341001.1:0-211 GCF_001447785.1 Gekko japonicus
TCTGCACACTTAACTACTACATCAAACTAGCTCTGAACATGGATATGGGTGAACAAGTCAGTATTATATATTTGGACTTCAAAATATTTTTGACAAACAACTTCACCTAAAGCTCTTGAGCAAATTTAACAGACACAGGATAAGAGAATGAATGGGTAACTGGGAGCAGAAGGTAGAAGTTAATGGACTGTTCTCCAGGGCAGTAAAGTAA
>NW_015341002.1:0-211 GCF_001447785.1 Gekko japonicus
GAGGTTGCCAAGAATACTGACTGGCTCTGTACCTTCCCCTCCCCATTTGGTGTGGACTACAATGCAGAGTCCCTTCCCCTCCACCCAATGGAGTCAATACAGAAGGAGCTCTCAGGTGACCAGGGGATAGGTCCGCTGCCCCCACCTTGGGTTGCCAGCCCCAAAAGTCCAGGTGGGGGTTGCCCTGCTTCTGGGGGCTTCAATCTGCCCC
>NW_015341003.1:0-211 GCF_001447785.1 Gekko japonicus
AGGGCCCCAATGTCTTCCAGGAGCTCATTTAATGGAGAATACACACAGTGTCTGTGTACACATAGACACACAGACACATGCGAACACTCATGGAAGAATGCAATAAAAATGCAAGGCTAGAAAATATGGCACCAAAAACCCCAGCACTGTACCTTGGTAGACTCTGGCGACTGCACAGAATTCTACAACTGTGTCCAAGGTTCCAGCTCAA
>NW_015341004.1:0-211 GCF_001447785.1 Gekko japonicus
ACTGAACAACAACAACAACAAAAAGAACTCGGAAGTTGATGGACAATAAGTTCAGGGAGAGAAAAATAAATTATTCTTTAGCGAACAAGTGATTAAAATGTGGAATTTCCGGTCAGAAGGTATAGCAATGACGTCAGGCCTAGATGGCTGTCCTAAGCAGAATTAAACCCTGTAATCCCACTGAGTTCAATGGATTTAGAAAGGTGTAACT
>NW_015341005.1:0-211 GCF_001447785.1 Gekko japonicus
TGGTGCTGAAATGTGAAGCTATCGGAGTTTTTAGTAAATATGCCTCCAGAGCTCTCCTCAGACTAACGTACTGCATTTTGAGAAGCTGTCATCACCATGTGTGTTTTTGCTCTTAAGTCCTTACCATAATAATACTGAGCACTGTATTTATTTCCATGTGTTCTCATTGATTATAAAGTGTGCTTTTTTAGAGCCAGTTTGGTGTAGTGGT
>NW_015341006.1:0-211 GCF_001447785.1 Gekko japonicus
TGCCTGGGCTATCCAAGTCAGGGCATCCCTCTATTTCTTGAAGCTGTTTTCTCCATGACAGCAGTGAAACTAGCACAATCAGATTCCTAAGGTTCTCCAGCCCAACTTTTACATGGACAGAGCTCCACAAAACCCAGAGGGTTTCCCCTAGCTCAGCAAATGTGCCCTTAACAACATGACCTAGTGTTGCTGTCCTCCAGGTGGAGCCTGG
>NW_015341007.1:0-211 GCF_001447785.1 Gekko japonicus
CAAAAGCATACAGATTCCATTGGATTTTCCTCCCACCCCCTTTCCTGCCCCTCGAAGGTCTCTCCACTGCCCACGTGGAGGTCATTCCACCCAATCTGCCATCATTCCTAACTGTGCAAGCTCCTTTATCCCTCATTTTACATTTTTTTACAAGTAGCATGAGTCTAGCATTAATCTCCTAATGTTAGACTCACACTGCTTGTAAAAAAAT
>NW_015341008.1:0-211 GCF_001447785.1 Gekko japonicus
GTCATCTAGTCCAACCCCCTGCACAGTTCTGCTCTTGGAATGACCAACTTAGTTGATTGCAAGATATGTACCCCACCCTCTGTATGTCCATGGTGACTCACCAGACAGAATCAACACAGCGCCTCACTAAAACCTTTATAAAATGGCACGGCGGTGATAAAAACAATACCCAAACTTCAATGCCAATAAAAGCACAAACTTACACGGAATC
>NW_015341009.1:0-211 GCF_001447785.1 Gekko japonicus
ATTAGTAAAACTAGGATGGTAAATCTGACCATGGATCTCTCGACATGTCATCTAGCCTCATCCTAAGACTCCATGGTAAGTTTGTGAATGATGTAAGATTTTAATTGTGGCTTCTTATTCATTGTACTTGTTCTATTTTATTCAGACTTTCTTTTCCCTCAAGGATCTCCCTGATGGTCTCCTACCCGGAAACTGCTCAGAGCCCCCCCCC
>NW_015341010.1:0-211 GCF_001447785.1 Gekko japonicus
CCAGCCAAAGGGGAGCAGACTCCACTGTGCAACCCACCCGTTGTGACTGGGGCGGGGGGGGGGGCAGACAGGTGGGCACAGAGCCCTGCAGTGTCCTGCTACAAACGCAAGGGTGAGACTTCACTCCATGATGACTTCTGAATGAGGAACTGTGCCTTGTGCAGGACTGGAGAGAAATGTTCAATGGGTGTAAAAAGGTAAAGGTAAAGGT
>NW_015341011.1:0-211 GCF_001447785.1 Gekko japonicus
TTGGACCCAACCTGTGAACTCTATCAGAGCCATATGTTCCTCATATTTTCTGTTCCCATTCCATTCAGGATTGTGGCAGCATGCAGAAAGCGCTTCTGTCTCCCCCCACCCCACTCTTCTCCTTTTCCCGCCCTTAGAGGTTTCCAGGGCGACAGGAAGGGTGGGATAAGGCATTTCTCACCGGCCAATGGGATAGCACGTTGGGGGGGGG
>NW_015341012.1:0-211 GCF_001447785.1 Gekko japonicus
TTGTCCAAAAGTTTCAAATTCTCTATGCCATTCCGAAGGGAAGCCATCTGTCAGACCGGGGTGGGGGTGGAGATGGGAGTGTAAATATTAAAGATTACCACATTTTTATTATACCATTCACTTTCATGGTCTACATCTTTCTTTCTAATACGTATGTAGTGTTTGTCTGCTCTAGGTGGACCGCACAGTGAAACTACTTGGAAAGAAATTT
>NW_015341013.1:0-211 GCF_001447785.1 Gekko japonicus
TGTGTCTTCTTGAAATAATATGAGAACCAAATTGGAACAAGTCAAATGATAATAAGCAAATGAATGCCAACGTGATTAAGCAGAAAGACTAAATAAAGCAAAGGAAGACCCTTTGCTTCTCCAGCTGTTTGCAACAGGTGAAGTAATAGGCAGACAGTGAATCATACATTTTATAATATTGTTATACAAGTATGCTAACAATAAATAATAA
>NW_015341014.1:0-211 GCF_001447785.1 Gekko japonicus
ATCCAGCTGATGCCCTTGAGGAGGTAAAGTTGGTTTTCCATTGCTGATTCAGTTTTCAGGGCATACTTTTGTCTCTGGTACCAATGTGAAACTAGTAATGATCACAGGATCTGCTAGAAACACCCATAAAAGGTTTCCTAAGGATGGGCCTCTGTTGCATTCAAATTCTGTCAGGATGCTATGGAGCTAGATGAATAGAGTCAGTATGAAA
>NW_015341015.1:0-211 GCF_001447785.1 Gekko japonicus
TGTGCCCACCACACTATATCAAAATTTTAAAGGGGCCCACAGGCTCAAAGGGGTTGGGGGGGACCCCTGCTTGGCTGCTTCTTACTTGCCTTCAACAGCACAATTGTGGCTATTGGGGTGTTAAGTGGAACTCTTGGGAGGAAGAGAGGGGAGGTATCATCACTGCATTACTGCAATGCGTTCTACGAAGGGCTACCTTTGAGGACCCTTC
>NW_015341016.1:0-211 GCF_001447785.1 Gekko japonicus
GCTTAGTTAGAAACCTTTCAGCTACTGGGGTTCGGGACTACAGACAAGCTGCTTGAACAGGTGCAGCAAACCACCCATTTGCTTGAACTTTGCCCTGCTTGGTTTGTCCAGGAAGCAGTTAACACCTCTTTAAAAGGGGGTTATTCCAACAGTACCAAAAGAAGGGTGATATGGAAGAAAAAATCACAAAACTGCGACTGATTTATTTCGG
>NW_015341017.1:0-211 GCF_001447785.1 Gekko japonicus
TCTTTGTGTCTCTGAGCGCATGCAGAGTACCTCTCTGGGAAAAAAAACCCCATTACATTTGTACTCTACAAAAAGCCATATTGCTTTAGTCTAAAGATTTGGACCCAATTTTTTAAATCAAATTATCAACAAAAAGGCTTATTTCTTTCTTTAGATATTTATGACCCATTTTAATATGCTCTGGGGACTCAAAGCAGCTCACAGTGTTATT
>NW_015341018.1:0-211 GCF_001447785.1 Gekko japonicus
AAAAAAAAACCTTTGATGAGCTGGAAATCATGAAAACCTTTTAAAAAGAAGTTTCAAAGCAAAACACAAACCCAATAATCTTTTTTAATAGAAAGTTGTGAATCCCTCTTAGAGGCTAACATATTTCATATTAGAAAATAGGATTTTAGCCCTAAGCTGGATAGCCCAGGCAAGCCTGATCTATCTCACAAGCTAAGCAGGGTTGACTCTG
>NW_015341019.1:0-211 GCF_001447785.1 Gekko japonicus
CCTCCTTGCACGTCCAGTGTACATGTGGGCTGTCCTGAGCTTAGGTTCTGTATGCTTAGGAGTGATGTGGAGGAAGGAAGTATGTGCTGGCTACCGTCTGCTGTGAATCAGTAATGTCTTCTTGAAATCCATACAATTAAAGCATTACCTGCGATCTTAAATCCCAGTGATTCCACTGTGAGCCAAACTACAGGACATTGGGGATCCTTCC
>NW_015341020.1:0-211 GCF_001447785.1 Gekko japonicus
TATACAAAGTTTGCATTGGCTTTACTTTCCAAGAGAACACAATATTGTTCATCCAACCTTAAAAGCTGAGCAATAAAGTCATCCATGAAAGTCAGTTTTCCTAATCTTATTGTGAAAGAAGTACAGATTCTATTGAAGGAAAGCAAAGGCACAACCATCTGGAAAAATCTGTCCCCATTGTTATCATCCATAGCCATGAGACCAATCCATG
>NW_015341021.1:0-211 GCF_001447785.1 Gekko japonicus
TTGTGATATTTTCCCAGCAAAGGTGCATGGATGTGGTTCCCATCACCTCTCCCATTCTGGAAGGATTCTTGTGCCTTTTGTTGTTTTCTTTCTGTAAATCCCAGAGCGTGGCTACCTATGCATCCCAGTTCGGGAGCTGGGGAACAGAGTAAGGAGGAGGTGCCTTTAGCAAAAAGCCAAGTAATCTTGTATTGATGCAACCCCCCCCCCC
>NW_015341022.1:0-211 GCF_001447785.1 Gekko japonicus
GCTGGATTAGATGGGGCACTGTTCTGACCCAGTAGGGCTGCTGCTACAAGGCTAGTAAAGTGTTGGTTTCTCCGTTTAAAAGGTATAGGTCTCCAAAACAAACAAACAACAAAAATTGAAGAATTCTGCTTACATAAGTAATTGTGCCTGGCAAACTATGGTACTGCAACTGGACGTTCTATCTAGGGTTGCCATCTCCAGGCTGGGAAAT
>NW_015341023.1:0-211 GCF_001447785.1 Gekko japonicus
TGCATGTATTGATCACGCACCCTGTGCGTGAAAAGAAGTAGTGTATCTCCAGTGAGAGGGCACTGGCTGCGTGTATCATTTCACTTCTATTTTCACGTGAGCTACTTACTGTCTTCCTGCTTGGAAGTTCCATGTAGGTAAGAGTTTCCTCATCTGTGAAACGGCCCTTAATAAAGCTAATAGAATGAAAGCAAGGATCGGTATAGAGGGG
>NW_015341024.1:0-211 GCF_001447785.1 Gekko japonicus
AGGAAAAGGGGAGAGGCTGTAGGGGCTTTTCGGAGCAGGGAGAGAGGAAACAGTGGGAGAGGGGATGATGAGATTCTCCTCATTAAGTCCTTATGAGTCCCCTGCTTGTATTCTTGAAGACTGTAGGAGCAAAGGTCCCAAAGGTCTCCATTGCATTGGAATGGAAGGACTTTGTACTGTCTCAGACTGCTTCAGACTTCAAAGGGGGGGG
>NW_015341025.1:0-211 GCF_001447785.1 Gekko japonicus
TGCCTTGGTTGACTTCTGAAATGAGGAAACTGCTATGGCAGTTGATATAATCATTCCCAGGTACCCTCTGTTCAGTCTAAGAACCCAGGCAGCACCTTCGTTTACTGAGGAGCTATGGACAATGAAAAGACAAAGGAGACAGCTAAGGATGGGTACGAACCACTTTTTTGCGAATTGGTTCGATTCGTGGTTCATGGCTGAACCATGAACC
>NW_015341026.1:0-211 GCF_001447785.1 Gekko japonicus
CTTAAGAATGCAGAAGATGGCCAGAAGCCCCAAAAGCTGTAGTGCCAGTCTTTGGCCAGAAGCGCCAGAACTGAATTCCATACTAATGTGCTAGAGGTCATGATGAAGGAAAGGAAACGGACTTGACAAAGCCTTACCAGAAATTCCAAAATCCAGTTATGGGACCAGAAAACCTACTAGTGAAATAGATAATGTTAAGTAATCCCCCCCC
>NW_015341027.1:0-211 GCF_001447785.1 Gekko japonicus
TTGGAGCAGTAGCAGCTGATAATGATAGTCCGTCCCCGAGCGCCGACGGCAGCCCCCCACCAGCAGTTCGGCCGCTCGGGCACCGTTTGCAGCTGTTGCCGCCAGAGCGCTCGGGAGCAGCCGCGGGGGACCCCGCTTCCTCCCGCCTCGTGCCGCCAGGCTCCTGCAGCAGGTGGCCCTGGGGCGCCGGCGGCTCTTGGAGCAGGGACCG
>NW_015341028.1:0-211 GCF_001447785.1 Gekko japonicus
AATGAAATGTATTCACACAGTATACACCAGAATAACACTAAAAACAGATTCTCCAATGATAAATACCCAGTACTTACATCATAGTGTTATACCTACATATGAGATATTAGGCAAAGAGAACAGAAAACATAACGGCAAATACCTGAAAAACTGTCTCTATAAAAGCAAAAACCAGAAAGCTGAGAAAATAGTTTCTAATGCAGGGGTGTCG
>NW_015341029.1:0-211 GCF_001447785.1 Gekko japonicus
CTGCAGTCACCGTAAGTTGCTTGTGACTTGACAGAACGTACATATGTAGAAGGCTGGAGCAGGCCAGGTGGCACTTCCTGACTCACTACAAAAGTTTCCAGGCACTTTGCTTCATTCTTGGCCTGAGAAACTAGCAGACTATCCTGTTACCATTTTTTTGCCATGGTCAGGCTTCACTGTGCCCTATCCCAAATACAATGTATTCAGAACC
>NW_015341030.1:0-211 GCF_001447785.1 Gekko japonicus
GGGGGGACCCAGGAGTGCCTCGTGGAAGGCGATGGGGCTGCCACCAGCATTGTTGGTTTTTGACGAGGGTTTGTTTCATCTGCCGTGACTTTTTGAAATGGACACTGGAAGGTTTTTAACAGAATTCAGTGGCTCTCAGCTGGTGGGATGCAAGGCGTTCTAGGCGGGATGTGGGGTTTTCATAACAGTTTCTGAGGATTTGCCCTCCCTC
>NW_015341031.1:0-211 GCF_001447785.1 Gekko japonicus
TAAAACCATCTCCTTTTGCCCAGGAAGGGTTAATGGCTTGAAGAAAATGTTGGAATCTTGGTGGCTGCTTGGAGTGAACTGCAAAGGAGATGGTCCCATGGAAGCTTTCTATATCCCATATCCTTTGAAAGGACATTGATTCAAAATCCCACTGAGATGTAACAATCCATACTTTATGCAACGGTGGAAATGGAACCAAGGGTGCTAGAAA
>NW_015341032.1:0-211 GCF_001447785.1 Gekko japonicus
CAACCATGAGCTACCCTGGGCTATAATGCCGCTCGGTCAAGGGAGGGGAGGGGCCCCCGCATGTGTAATGCAATGAGTCTACTGCAAGGCAGTATCCTCAGTAAAGCTGTTCAATGCCCGCTGGAAACCAACTGCCAAGAAGCTCTCTAAAGAATAACGCGACTGCTCACCCGTGCACAGGGGCTAGCATTAAGTAGGTAAAATTGGCTTC
>NW_015341033.1:0-211 GCF_001447785.1 Gekko japonicus
TACCTGAAGTTACCCAGCCACTATATATTCATTCACCTTGCTCAAGACTGGTAAATTTGAAACTGGATGGTAGTTAACTATCCAGATTCCATACTAGATTTCTTTAGTAGTGGATGTACCACTGCTCACCTCAATGAATGGGCGACCACCACAAACCATAGGGAGGCATTTACAGTTTCCCAAACCCAGTTCTCCAGCCTCCCAGCAGATT
>NW_015341034.1:0-211 GCF_001447785.1 Gekko japonicus
AAAACTATTTGGGGGCATTGATTGCCAGCTGCTATTAACACTTGAACAAGAAACTCAAATGTAGGCTGGAGCAGAAGTCAATGTATCCTCGTTGCTCAGAAGGAGACAATCCAATTGTTGTCCGCTGTGTGGAACAAGAGGTTGAACCACATGGACTAATGGTTTGATCCATCAGACCACCAGGTCAACTGGTTATCCACGGTTCAGAACA
>NW_015341035.1:0-211 GCF_001447785.1 Gekko japonicus
GATGAGATAGACCTCTGCCTGAGACCCTGTACAGCCCCAGGCAGCTTGACCAGACATTACTGACCTTGATGGACTAATCGTGTGATTCTGTATAAGGGAGCTTCACATATATGTGTGAAGGTCACAGGTCATGGTGGCCTGCGTTGCACGCCTGTGGGCCTGACTTCACGTGCTGCCATTGCTGTTGACTAAGTCTGAGCTGAGTGGCTCA
>NW_015341036.1:0-211 GCF_001447785.1 Gekko japonicus
AGGTCTTCAAACTAACGCACTAGACTAGTATAAGGGAATATCCTGAAATCATAAGTTGTATCGAAACAGATTCCATGAAAACTTTTCGCTAATGGAAAGGGAGGGTTTTTGCTGATTCTTCCCTCAGTCCTCATGCTGGTCTGGGGTAGGGTGGGGTGTGTGAGTGTCCGGTTCCTCAGAATAGCGTGGTTGCAGTGAGAATTTATGGTTG
>NW_015341037.1:0-211 GCF_001447785.1 Gekko japonicus
CTGTTGTGAGAATAAAGCAGAAGAGAACAGTATTGTCAGCTATTTTGGGTTCCTACTGTGGAGAAAAGTGGGGTTAATCGATATATAAATTAAATGAATCCATAAGAATGCAGAAGACTGAGGCTGCGGAATCTGGCAGTGAGAATGGTGGTTCGGAAGCGGGCAGGTCAAAGGTGTGGAGATGCAGCTGAATAGGGCTTTTTTTGTAGAA
>NW_015341038.1:0-211 GCF_001447785.1 Gekko japonicus
AGTGTGTGAGGAAGTTTTCACAAGCAAGGATGTTTCATATTCTCAGAATGTGTAATGCCATCATAGTATCATAACTAAGAATCTGTTATTCTTCCTGTCTTTCCCTCGTCCTTTTCCCATGAAATCTGCCATTAAACTTCATTGCAGGTGAGCATTTGGCTTTCGTTATTTTTGGCACTACTATCTTAAACAGAGTTGTAGTCTTCTAAGC
>NW_015341039.1:0-211 GCF_001447785.1 Gekko japonicus
CTCTGAGACCCATCTTGCTGATGTAACTGCTACCAGGACAAGTACCTTCAGGCCCTGAAGAAACTTCAGGGAAACTTCCCTCAGAAGCTCAAATGGAGGATTGGACAGAGCCTGAAGAATGACATGAAATCTCCAAGATGGAAACCTTGTGCACTTGTAGGGGGGTGAGACAAAGCAACTCACTTCAGAAATCTCTTCACTGCTGGGTGCC
>NW_015341040.1:0-211 GCF_001447785.1 Gekko japonicus
GTCTTATGGTCCGAAAAATACGGTACATGGGTGGCTTTATCAATACCCTTTTACATCTCGCTAGAAGTTACTATCCAATGTTTGTGTGTTCAAACCATCTCTATCTTGAGAAATGTTGTTTGGAAAAAAATTACACTGTAATGGGACTATCATTTTTTACTTACGATCCGTACAAGCGGTCTTTAAGTTTATGCATCATATACTCCAAAAT
>NW_015341041.1:0-211 GCF_001447785.1 Gekko japonicus
AAAATTAGAGGGAACATTGGTCATGGCTCAGTTGTGATATTTGAGAAAGCTTACTGTAAATGCAGAATACTTGGAATAGTTATTGTGCACAGACAAATGGCTCTCTATCAAATATACTTCGTAAGGTGTTTATGGGGATAAAACAGAATAACTTCTATGTGGTTCTTTGAAACAGGAAGACAATACAAGTAGCACCTTTTTGCATGGTATC
>NW_015341042.1:0-211 GCF_001447785.1 Gekko japonicus
TACTGGACTTTTACTCTTTCCTACTGCTATTAAGAAGTGCTTTTGCTACAAAAGGTTGCTAAGATCTGTTTGTCAAGGGGGTCTTTCAAAAAGGCGTTGAGATGGAATCTTCTGAGATACGGCTGCTTTTCTGGGCTTTCAATTAACATTATCCCTCGCCTTCTGGAGAAAGGCAGGTAAAAGTGCCATCTCCCTTATATATAAAAGCCGA
>NW_015341043.1:0-211 GCF_001447785.1 Gekko japonicus
ACGGAAAACTCTACAGTCCTTGATCCTCCAGACATCTCTGGCCTCTTCCCCACTGCGGCCGAGGACGGCCACTCTATGTCCAAAGTGCTCCCAAAGAGCGGAGGGGGGGGAATGTCCCCACGAGGCTCTTCTTGCCACCTTTTTGTGGTGCTCCTGCCCTATTAGGTAAGTCTGTCCATTTTTTGCTTTCCCTCACAGACCAGCTTTCCAG
>NW_015341044.1:0-211 GCF_001447785.1 Gekko japonicus
TTGAAAAACATCTGATTTACAAAATGTCCATGAGGACTCTCACATTGTATCAGGGAATGGCACGATTCCTGCTAGACCAGCCTTCGAAAAGCCAAATAGCCCTTACAGGCCTGGGCCCCTTTCAAACAGCCTTTATAATCGGAGAAAGAATACAACACGAAAAAGTGTGTGTGTGGGGGGGAAGCAGCCATGTTTGAAATGGCCAGAGAGC
>NW_015341045.1:0-211 GCF_001447785.1 Gekko japonicus
TGAGGAGCTTGCAGTTGGAGCTCCTCCACTAGAGCTTCCGTCTGTCCCCCAGATCCTGCAGCTACTAAGTCCCCATCCAGGACAGGGTCCACAAGCTCACTAGAATCCACCTCCACCCCTCAGGAGCAGCAAGGACAGATGGCTCATGCCAGGACAGCCTAGCGAAGAGGCAGTGCCGGGCAGCAGCCTGTGCTCCACCTCCTGGGCCAGA
>NW_015341046.1:0-211 GCF_001447785.1 Gekko japonicus
AAAATGCAAAAGATGAGCAGCAACTAGACAAAACACAGGCAGCGATTGTCGTCTCCCCCTTCACATATCCCACTGAAACTGGTTAAAGAGACATATAAAGTTCCCTTTTGTATTGTAAAGCGCTTCAACGACTGAAGATGTGGTGCTGTAGTTAGCACCAATTTCCTTTAAAGCAAACTGGCCCATTCCCAAAAAACACCACTGGAAAAAA
>NW_015341047.1:0-211 GCF_001447785.1 Gekko japonicus
CCTGCTTCTTGTACTCACCCTCAGTAAGCAGGGCTACCATTCCCAGAAACCAAGAATACAACCTGATACAAGCTTGAAATCAACACAGCATTTTATATAGGGGGCCAAACAAGAGGCTTTTGGATCACAGTTTGAAAGGTTTTCTTCTCTATTCCCCCCCCCCAATAAAAACCGGCCTGATAAAGAGTTCTAGAGAACTTAAAAGCTTGCA
>NW_015341048.1:0-211 GCF_001447785.1 Gekko japonicus
CGGCCCCGATCCTGAGGGGATTCTCCTCGCGCACGCGCACACCGGGGGGGGGGGTCACTCACCTGAGGTAAAAGGTAGGACCGGAAGGTGGCCTTGGGAGGCCTGAGGGAAAACATAGCTCCGGCGGCGATGATGATGATGATAATAATAATAATGAGGAATAATAATGATGGTGATGATAATTTAAAAGGCTTGTTACGAGACCCGCGGC
>NW_015341049.1:0-211 GCF_001447785.1 Gekko japonicus
AGATTTTTGAATCTGAAGCGAGAGTCCAGTGAGTCACCTAAAAAGATGCTGAGTTCCCTGCTTGGGAGCACAATGTGGGGGGAATGTGGGGGGAAGGGAAACAGCAGAGCAGGAAGCATGCGGGGAGTTGAGTCCCCCCCCCAAAGTGGGTACACAAAACTGGGACCAACGATCCAAGTGGCCTTTGTCAGGAGAACACAGCATTCTGTTT
>NW_015341050.1:0-211 GCF_001447785.1 Gekko japonicus
TCACAAACTTGACTTTGCAAAGCACAAACCGCCCAAAATTCATCCCAAGTTTCACTCATGCGCCTGTTTGTGCCCATCCCTAGTAGTGCCAGATCTTTCAGGGATGCCTGTCTGTCATTTCTGAGCTGCTAATTGTGGAACCCTGATTTCAAAACCATTGTTCAGCCATGCAGTCCAGTGCCACACTGTGATTTATACTTTTGTGTGTGTG
>NW_015341051.1:0-211 GCF_001447785.1 Gekko japonicus
TCTTTAAGGTGCTACTGGACTCTTTTGCTCTTTCCTACTGCTAGAGAGTTTAACACATTTCTCAGCCATTGTAGTTATCTTTAGGATATTTATAGCCTCCCCTGCCTCCACTCCAGACAGCATCAGCTCCCTCCAAATGCACACAATCTCTCTGCGGGGCCTTCGTTTCGTCCCTTGTCAGCTTGGGATTTCGCACCTCCCTTGTAGAGAT
>NW_015341052.1:0-211 GCF_001447785.1 Gekko japonicus
GATTTGATCTAGAACCTACTTATTTGTTTCTGAGTAAGAACTGGCCTTTCCTACAGGGAATGTCATTGTTAGTTTTATTGCTTAACATCTTCCCTCAGCAAAATCACAACCCTATATAATAAAAGAGTACTTGTATGCTATGGAATGATGCTCATGCGAGCCCCAACCCCTGCCGAGCTTGAGCTGGCGGGGGAGGGCTGATTTGCCTCCG
>NW_015341053.1:0-211 GCF_001447785.1 Gekko japonicus
GAGCCAAAGATCATCAATCAAGTTACATAATGAAGAACTAATATAGGCTGACTTCAGAAGCAAAGAGAAAATTAAATTTTTAAATATTTGTGTGTTGCAGTTTGATAACGTATTTGCTACTGCAGATGTTCTGATAAATTGTACGTTTAACTCCTAAAAAAGAACCACCGAATCTTTCCTTCCTATGTTGCCTTCATCACGGCGGGTAGTA
>NW_015341054.1:0-211 GCF_001447785.1 Gekko japonicus
CATCATATCTAGTTTTGCCCTGACCGTGTTCAGGATCCCACAGAACATTCAGTCCCTTGCTTGGAATTTCCATGCCCCTCCCCTTCAAAAATGTTCTTCCCAACACTGCTCCTACAGGAAAGGATACCCCCTGGAAAACTTTGGAGGAGGGGAGCTGGAGGACTGCAGCCACAGTTGCCAACCTCCAGGTGGGGCATGGTCTTCTCCTGGA
>NW_015341055.1:0-211 GCF_001447785.1 Gekko japonicus
CCAGACATGGTGATGAATGTCGTCCACCAGTCCTTGGACCTTTGGTACGCCCACCAGTGGTGGGGTGGGCACTCCTCTGCTAGACTGATGAGGTGGGAGATGTCCCTTGTTCTACTGGCCTGCCGCCACCTTGACCAGGCTCGACGCCTGGCTGTATATCTGTGAGTCATGGCACTCCTTCATCTCCTGCTGGCATCTGTCACCTCCTCCC
>NW_015341056.1:0-211 GCF_001447785.1 Gekko japonicus
TTGTTTTTTTGCTTTCTGGAAGCAGCTTTTCCTGTTAATAAAGGCCAGGATAATATCTGTAGGTAACTTCAAGACTGGGTCAGAGAAGGCCTTGACTGGTGACTAGGTTTTTAATGCAGTCTTTAATCTATGATCAAATTAACAAATGGTGTGTTTTCACAGGTAGATTAATGCCCTTCGCTTCCTGCAGCACTTCTACTATATACATTCA
>NW_015341057.1:0-211 GCF_001447785.1 Gekko japonicus
GAAGAGGCACGAGGCAACTAGGCTGGTGGGCTGGCAGGTGAGGTGGGGGCGAGAAATTTTACTCAGAAGCCGGCCAGGACAGGGTGCCTCTTTCTCCTCTTCTAAGATAAGGGAGATAAGGGAGTGCCTGCTTGGCTGCTCAGCAGTGGTCCGTTTTAGGTCCTGGAGCAGAGTCCTTGCACGACCAGGACTGACAGGCTAATAGGGAAAC
>NW_015341058.1:0-211 GCF_001447785.1 Gekko japonicus
TCCAGGGTGCCTAAATCCCACTGTTGTTTTCCCCACGCATTCTGGAATCAAAAAGAACGGGCACTTTGATGTTCATTCTTCCCAGCATAGAGAATGAAATCCCGTTTGGGCCCAACACGAGAAAATGTGATCGGGAACCAGAGGCAGAATTATTTGAGCAAGAAATGTCACTTGGAAGTCCATTTCAAGTGATACCTGTACAAAGAATTGT
>NW_015341059.1:0-211 GCF_001447785.1 Gekko japonicus
ACACTGAAGAACTACCTACCAACAACAGTTACTGTGAAATCCTAGGTAAATGTCTTTACATCAGCACATGACCAGACCAGACATAAGTAGCACAATGGAATTACTGTGTGGAAAGACTGAGAAACCAACAAGCAAAGATTGGAACACAATTAAGAGACTTGTAAGATACTTAAAGGGTACTGCAGATATCAAGCTTAAACTACCAGCCAAT
>NW_015341060.1:0-211 GCF_001447785.1 Gekko japonicus
GCAGCAAGTGTCTTGTGGTGGCCCTGCTAGAAATCTCAGTCTCTCAGAACAAGTTCTCATCAAGGGAAGGGAAAAGGAGGTGCTGTTCCTTGCTTACATAGGATCCAGTAAGCTCTCCCTGACAGAGCCAACATTTAGCAGACATGCTGAGTGAAGAAGCTTATTGGCTCAATGCTCTTAGATGGCGAGTTCAATACTGTATTCTGCTATT
>NW_015341061.1:0-211 GCF_001447785.1 Gekko japonicus
TCTCCACCTCCTCCTCCTCTTCTTCTTCAGACAACCCCTTTCCGTCTGGCAAATCAGGGAAGCCAGGGCCTCTTTGGACTCAGACTGCCACAGATAAAGTCAACGGGGAGCAGGAAATCAGTTTGGAAGTCAAATTGCATTTTTAGGTCAGGGATTTAGTTTTGTAACACCGGGAACAAGTATCCTGGCTCTCTTCTTGATTACCACTCAG
>NW_015341062.1:0-211 GCF_001447785.1 Gekko japonicus
TCAGCATAGCCTTTTTGGTGGTCAAAGGACACTCCCTCCTCCCCTTTTCACAAACAGAGACACTGGTTAGATCTAACCCTATGACTCCCTTCCCGGATCCTGACTCCCACCTGCCAAGCTTCCTTCGACAGATAAAGACTTTCTGAAATAACTTTCTCCATCTGAGGTAGCCAGCGTGCATTAGAAAGAGTCGTTCCCCATTGTGGGAAGT
>NW_015341063.1:0-211 GCF_001447785.1 Gekko japonicus
AGCTTAGAGGGAGCACTGCTTGTGACTGAAGGGTCAGGCTCGTTCTCCATTCAGGCCGTCTACATAAGGCCATGCATAACAACCAGGAGAATCCAGCTCTGCAGTCTGGCGATCCCACCGGGACGTTTGCGATCCTCTCTTTGTGGCTTTTCTCTGCCCCGCAGCTTCTGGTGCGGAAGACATCGGGAGGCTGCGGAGTCCACTCGGTCTC
>NW_015341064.1:0-211 GCF_001447785.1 Gekko japonicus
GCCCCAGCAACTCTGCCAGTGCCTCAGGGCCACTTGACTTGGACCCTTCAATGGCAATGAAGACTGGTGTTAGCTCACGAGTTGCCTCTTCCTGCAGGGTCATCAGTTTGCAAGTGGAGGCAATGGCTGAGACAATGTTCATTGTTGACATTGCAGTGCTGACTTGTAGCATCTCAGAGGCCGCTCAGCTTGGCTTGCTCTAGGGACCTTT
>NW_015341065.1:0-211 GCF_001447785.1 Gekko japonicus
ACCCCCCTCTTATTTTATGTGAATTCAAGATGAAAGAATGGATGGGGGTTATTCCCTCCAACCCGCCTTTTATTTCCCAACAAATGTTGACAGCTGGGTTTGGAGTAGAGAGGTGGCATTTCAGGATGTACTCAACAAAATTCTTTCCCTGATTCAATAGGAGATCAACTAGAAATTGGTAGTATGTTGAAAAGGACAAACATGACTTAAT
>NW_015341066.1:0-211 GCF_001447785.1 Gekko japonicus
CTACACCAAACTGGCTCTCTCAAAGGTAAACAAAAGGTATTTTGCATTTCTTGGGACTCTGGGATTTATCTGTGTCATGTGTGTAGAAAACACTGCTTTGTCAGAACAGCAGGATGGTCACACAGTATACCTTTTCTAACATGTGCACTATTTCTGCATTGATTGGAATACATATAGTATGGGTCAGTACATCTGGGTATTCAGCCATAAG
>NW_015341067.1:0-211 GCF_001447785.1 Gekko japonicus
CCCCCCCTCCCCTTTGTATTTCTGCAGCTTGTCCCTGATTTTTTTGCCTTCCCATACAGGCCTTAGCGTTTGATGTCTTTTTCCTGCCCCCAAGAAACTTGCATTTAGCTTTGTTACAGCAAGGGTCCGGTGACCATGACAACAGACTGATTACCTCGTGGCTCCCCCTAGCTGTTAACTGAATGTATTAGCCTATGCAAGTGCAAGAAAC
>NW_015341068.1:0-211 GCF_001447785.1 Gekko japonicus
GCCTCCCTTCAAGTATCAGTGTATGGGGAGGGACTCACATGAGAAGAAGTGTTCCCTAAGGGCCAACAGTCCCTCAAATAAATGTGTTGGGGGCAAGTCTAGATTTCAGTGCATCCTTCCACTTCTGTTTATTTAAATTATTTAAGTTTAGATTGGTTTTTAACCCATGTTCTCCAAGACAATGTACAAAAAATAATTAAAACCATAATTA
>NW_015341069.1:0-211 GCF_001447785.1 Gekko japonicus
GCACTTGGCTTGACTAATGAGGCCTTCTGCAACCTCTGTTCTAGTTCCTGTGCCAGCTTGGTAACTAAGGTGCAACTCAACAGCATATTGTGTCCCAGCTCTTCATACATATCTAGGGAAGCATTCAATGAGAACCAGATTGGCCCCTCCTACTGCAAACATTCCAGACAGGTCTTGGAAGCATTCTGCTGTAAGGAAGGGTCCTTGATAG
>NW_015341070.1:0-211 GCF_001447785.1 Gekko japonicus
ACAAAATATGAGTCTTTAGAGGAGTCTTTGATAGCCTTGGAATATGAAAAAGCTGCATTTATAGTTAGACTACAGGGCATCCCTGAAAACAAATCTGAAGACATTAGGGAAATTATTGTAAAAGCCTTAGCTGAAGTATTGGAAACTCCTGAAGGTGAAGTCCATCAGGAAATTGAATTAGTATACAGGAGAAATTCTGCATATGCCAAAA
>NW_015341071.1:0-211 GCF_001447785.1 Gekko japonicus
CCGGCCCCCCTGCGGGGTTTGTGGGCCCCCTCCCCCGATCCGCTGCTCCCCCTCCCCCTGGCCCGAGGGGAGGCGGGAGGAGGCTTCGGGGGCCAAGCGGCGGCGGCTACCTCCGCCAGAACAGGTTAGCCTTCCTCGCTCGGTCGCAGAAGGAGGGAGAGAGCAGCGAGAGCTGGCCGGAGCGCCAGTCTCCAGTCCAATGCGCTGAGGC
>NW_015341072.1:0-211 GCF_001447785.1 Gekko japonicus
CCCCCCCATCACCACCTGCCCTTGAAAGTAGATGTTTTCCTCCTGTAAACTCTCTGCTTTAAAACTGCTGCCAGCCAGGAAATTGCAAAACAAATGAAGGCAACGTCTATTCTGTTGAGTCGAACATAACAGAAAAAGAGCTACGTTAATGGCCTTAAGATGTCACAGTTAGCAGCTGGATCCAGCCACCTTTTTGTTCTACGTTACCCAG
>NW_015341073.1:0-211 GCF_001447785.1 Gekko japonicus
CCTATAATGAGCCTAGCATCTAATATACCAGTTAATTCATGTAACTGAGCCGTGGTGCTGCCATTCCTCATTGGTTTGGGAATCCACTGGGCAATACAGAATACCAAGAACCCTCTTGATCTGCAAGAACACCCTCAACAGTGTTGGCATGAAGACTTTCCATGCCTTCTAGGAGCCCACTAAATCAGGGGAGCGGTGGCACAGGGGATTT
>NW_015341074.1:0-211 GCF_001447785.1 Gekko japonicus
CCTGTTGCTTGGGATAACAACTGAAGAATTTGGAGGGAAGCAGTAAAAAGATGGCAAAAGTTCATCCTTCCATACCTGGGATTTACTGGAAATTTGCAGGCATGCGGAGAATGTTAACACGGTCACCAGGCAACCTTTCCCTGCTTGAAATGGCTCGCTTGCACATGAGGAAAGAGCCTGATTCCTGACCTTGATGAGTCCCAGCAAAATT
>NW_015341075.1:0-211 GCF_001447785.1 Gekko japonicus
GGAAAGAGGAAGAGCAGGCTGGGAAGACAGATAAATAGTTGCGATGGAGACCTGCCATTGTTCCCATCCGCCCCACCCCACCGGGCAGTATATGGTGGCGGTAGATGATAATAATCAGCACTGATACTTTCTCCCAGGACCAAGGGTCTGGGCTGGGTGGAATTGCATGTCTGGGTGGGCTGGGAGAGAGCAGAGCCTTTCACCCTCAGTC
>NW_015341076.1:0-211 GCF_001447785.1 Gekko japonicus
AGCAAGGGAACCTTTACCTTTATAGAATATAGCAGATATTTGAAGATCACTGTGTAGTGAATCTATAAGAGAATGTGGTTGTCCTTATCTTGAGGGAGAACAAGCAAAACTATCCAAATGGAGTTTTACAGGATGGGTTTTTAAAATCAATGTATTCTTTCTCTCTAGGACATTTTATATAGGAAGTGTCTGGAACAAGGGAATAAACAGG
>NW_015341077.1:0-211 GCF_001447785.1 Gekko japonicus
AATCCAATAGGCTGGACTACTCCCCCTTTGGTAGAAAGGAGTGAAGGCAAAAAACAACAAATGGATAGAGAAGTAATGAGAGTGAGAGAATATTTAAAAAAAATAAATTGAAAAAGTTAGGAGGAAAAGATAGGACCGATGCCTAAAAGCAAGGAACTGGTACTCTACCAGTGCATCTATTCTCACTTCCAAAAGCACACAAAAGCTTTCC
>NW_015341078.1:0-211 GCF_001447785.1 Gekko japonicus
CCTATGACTGGGTGGGACATGATCAAACCAAGGGAGCCAAGGCTTATCCCAGTGACTGGGAGCTGCCTATTCAAACAGCCAGAATCGAAGCACCACGACTGCCTGAGACGGGGCAAGGGAACTGTGGACCCACCCAGCTTGAAGGAATGCGGTACCACAGAGCCCTGAGCTCGTTTTCCTCCGCTGCCTTGCTTGCCTGGCGGTGGCTGCC
>NW_015341079.1:0-211 GCF_001447785.1 Gekko japonicus
TGGAGGATCCTGTCCAGCTCCTCGTAATATGGGTATGTTGCTCTTTTGTGACCAGACTTGGAATTTAGTGCCACTGTCTTCTTGTATAGGAGGTGCATGACCTTGAATTTTGAATGGCACTCGGTGGTGCTCCGTTTGTGGCCACAGGCAGCCATGCCTTGGGCTACCTTCCTGAAACTGTCGATGTTTTGGTGGCCCTCCCTCAGGGAGG
>NW_015341080.1:0-211 GCF_001447785.1 Gekko japonicus
AACAGTCCAGGGGGTAGATGCAAAGAACACACTTGACAAACCATGCCCAGATCCCAGTGTTACCACTGGACAAACCTATGAACGTTGGTGGGAAGAAAAAACATTACATATTTCAATAGCCATCCCAAAGATCCTGGGTTTCAAATGGTTTATCATCCCTCCTGAGCATCTTGTTGGCAAATATTTCAAAAAGGGTGTGGGCAAAATCGAG
>NW_015341081.1:0-211 GCF_001447785.1 Gekko japonicus
ATTCCCAATCACACATCCCACGTTCTCTGGGCAGAAACCGACGGGTGGGGGGAAAAGACCCCCCATAAACAACCCTGTCCGGCCATTGATCCCATCTGAGCCAGGCAGTCGCACGGCAACTGCAGGGATCGTGACTCTGCGTAGAGCAGAGGTGGCCGAAGGTTCAGTTCCACGGAGCTGCATGCAAGGAAAACATATTGCTTTATGTGTT
>NW_015341082.1:0-211 GCF_001447785.1 Gekko japonicus
CCCAGATACTAGCCCAACACTCTTAACCATTACCCTGCAATGGCTCTCATAACTGCAGGACTTAATTTTTGCTGTTATATAAAATGCATTCTTCTGAAGTCCAGCCTACAGGGATTGCTATACCCACTTCTGCCATTGAGGGAGGCGAGGTTGTCCACAAAGAATTATGGCCCCATTTTTAGGAATTTCCCTTCTGAGGGAACACTTGCCT
>NW_015341083.1:0-211 GCF_001447785.1 Gekko japonicus
CTGTGAAGAATCGCTGGAGGAATGGGGAACCTGTTTGGAAATCCTACCATGTCTCTCAAAATCTCCTCTCAAGGAATCTCTACATTTTTAGACAGTTGAGCTGCCTTATTTTTCCTAACCTTATTTTGCTCTATAACTGATTCTCGGCCGCCCTCCACAGCCCATGTCTCCTGGAACATATTCCAGCTTCACCGGGCTGTTTTTTTAAAAA
>NW_015341084.1:0-211 GCF_001447785.1 Gekko japonicus
ACTCAGCTTGGAGGGAACACTGCACCCCACCCACAAATCAACACCGTCACTTAACCACATCAGGCAAATCCCTACCAGCAAAAGTTATCATTTACAGTAAAATACCGTGTTTTTTTGTGAGCTGATTGTCTTATTTGTCTATTACGCCGTCATAGAGTTGGAAGGGAATTCCAGGGTCCGGGCCCTGGCACAATGCAGGAAATTCACAAAT
>NW_015341085.1:0-211 GCF_001447785.1 Gekko japonicus
TATAGACTTCCATGGAAGTGAAGTCAGTCAGTTTTCACTTTGATGCTGTACTATCTCTGGACTCCTGTTCCTGATATATACAATGCTGAGGGCGCACTCTGCTCTCATATCTCTCTGCTTACCTCTCTGACAGATGCTTAACCCCTGGTTTGGAGTGATGTCCTTAGAGATGCTGAAATGGTTCACCTTGGTTCATTTTTGTTGGGTATTA
>NW_015341086.1:0-211 GCF_001447785.1 Gekko japonicus
AAGTGACATCTATGTCAGATCCAGCCCTCTTAATAAATGAGTTCAACACCCTTGGGTTAGGGTATCTATTTTCTCATAAATTTTCTCCACTGTCTCAGCAATCAAATATGTCTGTGATGCTAATATATTTAAAATAGAGTTGTCCCCACTGGCTTCCTAAAAAGGTTCATCTGGTTCACAAAACCCATCTGAAGAGGGCATATCATTAATA
>NW_015341087.1:0-211 GCF_001447785.1 Gekko japonicus
CCAAGGATACAGAGTCTACCCAGGAAGTGTGGTCAATTATAAAAGGAATCCATATGAAGTTGGAAATGATCACAATTATCTGTTGCATCACATAAGTAATACTGAAAAGTACAAATTCATATCTCAATTCCTAAAAATGCTGCACAAAAATCTGGTCAATGGAAACCCATTAATATTATGATTTTACAGGCGATGCCAAGAAAAGCCATTA
>NW_015341088.1:0-211 GCF_001447785.1 Gekko japonicus
GATGTAAGTTTTAAGAGTCACACAGAAAGACTCTGCTCTCAGTCTTAGTATCCAATCTGTATTGACTGACAAACTTACATTTCTATATCCTTTTCAGGTTTGTAACTAGATATGTTATTCTGTGTTGTTAGAAAAAATAAGTGTTGTACAAGGCGTTTGTATGTATGGAGTCTTGTTGATGGTCTTGCATATGTGTATGATATAGGCTTAT
>NW_015341089.1:0-211 GCF_001447785.1 Gekko japonicus
GAATTCTGGAGAAAAGCTTCAGAGAGCAGCTGTGTTGCTCTGCTGTGGAGGAGCTAGATACGCATTTAGGCACACCCTTGAGACCAAGAAGATTTGGGGTGGGTGGGCTTTCAAGCCCCAAAGTTCCCTTGGTCAGAAGAAAGAGAAAAGTTGTGGATTGGAAAAATAATTGGGCTCTTTACCCCTATGGTTTACTTCTGTCAGTAGTGAT
>NW_015341090.1:0-211 GCF_001447785.1 Gekko japonicus
GCAGACCAAGATGGCTACCCTCTGAAACGGAATTTGTCCCATTGTTAGTAGTGCTTCCTACTCCTCTGAAAGGTTTCCAATCTACTCCAGCTAAACAAATCTTCAAGAATAAGCAGCCATTGGTTAATACAATCCAGCTTCCTTATCCACATCACTTGCCGGTTCAGGAACCCTGGGTATAAATGTGATGTGAATTCCAGGGCATATCCAA
>NW_015341091.1:0-211 GCF_001447785.1 Gekko japonicus
ATTCACAAGCCACAATAAGGGCATCATCTCCATATGCTCTGACCCTAACAATCGACCTTTTATATATCATTTATCACCTGAAGTCCTCTTCCAGCTATTTCACTGGTCCCTGTCTCTTAGGAGCAACAACTTGGACTTTTAAATGGTTTAGAGATCCTAGCGTAAATCCTGGAACTTTAAAGCTGCAGTCCTGCTGCTCAGACTTCCTTGG
>NW_015341092.1:0-211 GCF_001447785.1 Gekko japonicus
ATAAATTAGTCCATTTCTCAACACTGGAGGTGGAGCTTCAAGTTCACTTGGATGCGGCCAGATTATCGGGTTTCAGTGTCTACTTTCATGGACGCTGGTGTGCCGAGGAGTGGCTGGCGTCCTGGGTGGGTGAGGAGTTGACTTCTGATCTGGAGTTTTTTCCTATCCTATCTGTGGGGGGCGGAGTTGGCCAATTGAACTGTGCATTTTT
>NW_015341093.1:0-211 GCF_001447785.1 Gekko japonicus
TTTCAGTACTGGGAAATAAATCTTATGAGGTTTTTTTTATTTTTAATGTTTTTATAGATCCTCCAGAGGAAGCACTGAGTAGAATGTGTTGGGGTACATAGAGTGAATAGAATTTATTCACACAGCACTTTGGCTTCATTGGTGCGGCCCTTCTTGTACCTCTTTTGCCTGACACACTGAAGCTCCGTTTAACAGGATGCCTTTTAATCTG
>NW_015341094.1:0-211 GCF_001447785.1 Gekko japonicus
CTGACAATCTGGGGTTGGCGCCACATTCTGTAGCAGCCATTTTGTGGTGGCGTCCACAGTCTTGTGTCAAAATCCCAAAGGGGCCCCACAGACTCAACAGGTCTGGGGACTCCTCATCTACAGCGAGACAGCCACTCTCGGTCTCTACTGAGTCTAAGCTTCGCAGCTTTCCCGCATGGCCACCCGTTGGTTACGAAACTTGGTGCGAGCA
>NW_015341095.1:0-211 GCF_001447785.1 Gekko japonicus
TGATGTTGGTTGATAGCAAAAGTTCAGCCACCTGTGTTCTATCAGCAATGGCCCATTCACATGAGCAAATCACTACTCAATGTTGCAGTGACTAAACAACATTCATGTGTGAAAGATGAAATGTGCATGGAAGTGCATCTGACTATGACCCATAAGTAAAAAAGACCCTGGTTCAAATTTCAGTTCATGCTCATTTGCTATTTTAGGATGG
>NW_015341096.1:0-211 GCF_001447785.1 Gekko japonicus
ATGGCTTTCTAGGGCCCACTTTGTAACTCTGTCCCAGGGCAGGAGTCCCTGCCTTCCCACTCTTGGGTTTAGTACTGAATGTTCCCCAGTCCTGTGGTTATGCAGCACCCTGCTGCTCTGCAACAATTCCTGGGACAGATTAAAGCACTGCAAGCAATAAATTAATTAAATAACCAAAGTCTTCTGTGGTCCCGGTCACACGGGCCGTAAA
>NW_015341097.1:0-211 GCF_001447785.1 Gekko japonicus
CGGGCTGTAAATCCAATCTCTTCTTCTTCCGGCAACCCTACATGGCAGAGTGGGGAGTGGTCTCCCAGGAAACACTCCAACTCCTACACTACGTTTTGTGACAGCAGGGAGTGCCCCTTTGGATACAGCTGCCTCCGTCACAGGAGGACACTTCTGGTCTCAGCCCCTGTGGCAGCCATTGTGTGGTGATGCCCCCTGCCTGTTCTCAAAA
>NW_015341098.1:0-211 GCF_001447785.1 Gekko japonicus
ATGATGATGATGATGATGATGATGTCTGACATCCTGATCATAAGCACATTTACTGGAAGTCAAGTCCCTCTGATCACGATGGATGCAGGGAGGTATTTGTGGAATTCCCTTTAAAAATAGTCTCGATTTCTCGTGTTGCTTTTTAAAAACAATTCCTCATCAACTGTTGATTTTAGAAGTGTTTATCCTTATTTCAAGCAAGGAATTCCAA
>NW_015341099.1:0-211 GCF_001447785.1 Gekko japonicus
GCCAAGCAAAAGAACTCAGAAATAAGATGCAAAGGAAAATTTGGATGGGGACCAAAAAAATCTGAACAAGCAAGACAAGCAAATAAAAGGAACTGATCCATCCACATGTGACCATTACCTGATGATAATAATATCAAGAGGCAACTCGCAAGTGTGAACGAACTGTCATGGACCTAGGGCCACCAGACAGCACCTTCAAAGAACCTCACCA
>NW_015341100.1:0-211 GCF_001447785.1 Gekko japonicus
CAGTGAAAACGATGCTATGCAAGGTATAGGTTTCAACTTAGAGACGTGTGTTCCTTCACCAACACATTTGGGAAACAAGATACCAGGAGGACATAATGCATAACAGTCAATCAACCTGTGAACCAGCTTCACTGAATGGAAAGTCTCCACAGCACTGCCGAACAGTAGTACAAAGAAGGACGACAGGGGTGGTGAGGGGTCTGGAGACCAA
>NW_015341101.1:0-211 GCF_001447785.1 Gekko japonicus
CATTTATACCTTGCCTTTCTCTACAAAGGGAGCCAGAAGTAGTTACATCGTTCACCTCTCCTCCATTTTCACGACAACTCTGTGAGTGTGTGACTGCGCTGAGGTGATTGTCACCATATGACAGACTTTCCATGGCAAACCTGGGTCTCCCGGATCTTAGTTTGAAATGATAACCACTACATCACATTGGCTTTATTGGGGTAGCTTTATT
>NW_015341102.1:0-211 GCF_001447785.1 Gekko japonicus
ACATTGGGACAGTTTAAAAATAAAGATAGTGTGGGTCACAGAAGTGTAGGTTGTTGGTCACAGCTGGGGGATGCAACTGCAGGGATCAAAAGCCGTTCCACGGAGCACAGGCCCACGCGACCACCAAATGGAATGTGGGTGTGCAACATAGCTCAGAAGCCACCCTGTTTTTGAAGTTTCAGGAAGACCAGTGAGGATTGTGAGGCACTCC
>NW_015341103.1:0-211 GCF_001447785.1 Gekko japonicus
GCTCCAGTACAGCTAAACATTAAGACACATGTTCTTCTTTCTCTCATCTTTATCTGCCTTGTCTAATTTTTTTTTAAAAAAACACAAACATAAATGGCTTTGATCAGAACAGTCATAATAATGTTGAAAAAAACCAGTTCTTTTATATTATGGCACATAGAACCCATATATTTTACACACCTATCTATATGATACTGTGCTAATTGTATTG
>NW_015341104.1:0-211 GCF_001447785.1 Gekko japonicus
CTCTCCGGCGGACTCATCCTGGTGCGTGGTCCCGCGTCAGCCGCAGCTCTGGCTCACATCCTGCTGACTCCGCCGCGCCACGCCACCACATCACCACGCCTCCACCCGGATTCTGCCACTCGACATTATGCTCACTAGGTCGCCAGGGCAGCTCATTAGTCGCTCTGCCACCGCTGCCACCACCGATGCTCCTGCTGCACGCCGTCCTTAA
>NW_015341105.1:0-211 GCF_001447785.1 Gekko japonicus
ACTGGAAGGGCAAATCCAAAGAGCACAAGCCATGAAGCCAGGTCATGGTCCAGAAGGTCAAGCACACGTCTAAAGCACAGCAGCACACAAGAGTGGTGGATAAGTTGCTTCCATGCTGGCTCTGCCTTTTCTGGCTGAGCCTGCAGCATCCAAAGGCAGCTTCCTCCATCTCTTCCTCATTAGAGGAGGTGTTGGCAGGCAGACCCATGAC
>NW_015341106.1:0-211 GCF_001447785.1 Gekko japonicus
CTCCGTTGCTTGACTGTGGGTCCTGACAATGGCCTTCCTTTGGTAGTGTTATTTAAATTTTGCTAACATGATTTCAACATTTAAATAATTTACTTAAATTTCAACTGGAAAACTTTTTCCAGGTCATGTTTTCCTGGAAAACCCAGTCACATTGGAGGAGGGGCTGTGGCTAAGGGGTCAAGCAGCTGCTTGGCTTGCAGAAGGTCCCAGG
>NW_015341107.1:0-211 GCF_001447785.1 Gekko japonicus
CAGCCAGTCATTGGAGCTGATGCTGAGCTACTCTTCCCCTTGCAGGATATTCATGGGCAAAATGACCTCCTGCACCACACTGTTCTCCTCTAATAAATGTGCGATTGTGGATTAGGTGGAGTTTCAGTGAGTGGGTAAATCAAGGATGAACCAGTGTTCGGGCTCATCCCCCTGCCTTTCCAGCAGCAGACAGGCAGACTTGATGCTGTGT
>NW_015341108.1:0-211 GCF_001447785.1 Gekko japonicus
TGGTCTGATCCTGCAGGGCTCTTTTTATGTTCATATGTTTTCCTTGCATCCTCGGTACTATACTCGCATGAGGAGTGAGTCCCCTAAAGAGGCAACACGGGACCACTTTGTTACGAGAGAGTTAAGTCTGCCAGTCGCACCTGCGTTCCCACCCACAGGCTACGGAGATTCCATGCGCTGATATAACAATTTATTCCTGTTTTAATCAAGG
>NW_015341109.1:0-211 GCF_001447785.1 Gekko japonicus
TGCAGGGACAGAAGGTTTCAAACGGGGGGATCTTACTGGGACTGAAAGGGGACAGGTCACACAGGGAGAGTTCCCTGGCAGTCTGAGAAGGGCGGCTCTCAGGCAGTCTTCTGTCCCAAGGCCCTGCACGTCACAGACTGAGAGCCATGCTCTGTAGTCCCTTGTTGAGGATGGGTGGGAGCGATCCAAGCGTTGCATCCCAGAATCCTCT
>NW_015341110.1:0-211 GCF_001447785.1 Gekko japonicus
TCAAGCAATGGCATTTCTTCCTTCCAATTGGATCCTTGCAAAAGAGGAGCACAGACCACTTCCAGCCAGTCACCTTTGGAGACAAATGACAAGAATGTCCATTGGGAACAATGGAAGAGGCCTAAAGAACATTGGATATAATGGGAGCTAAGATTGGCAACTGACTTCCATTTGCTCTGTTTAAATGCATTACAGCAAACAAAAGTTGCAT
>NW_015341111.1:0-211 GCF_001447785.1 Gekko japonicus
CTGATTTGTCTCGAAGGGGAGGAAAGGGAAGGAGAAAGATGTGTGGCTAGGATCCCGGATCAGATGGAACACCGTCCTTCCCTATGGTTATTGTGCTTTCTCTACCTTTTTAAAGAGTTGCATGGCCGTAGCAGAAAATTCACCTGGACATTACCAATAGGGGTTATTCAAATTCTGACTGTGTGTTTAAATGTTTCTTGTATGTTTTTTT
>NW_015341112.1:0-211 GCF_001447785.1 Gekko japonicus
GCCACAGCCCACGTTCTCTCCAGCAGAGTGGAAACCAGAATTGGCTGAACAGTGCTGGGGAAACATCTCATGAGAATGCATTTTGAGTCAACTTTACTTATGATGTATCCTTCTCTCTTTCAGAGTTCGGAGAGATTTTGATGTGAGCACGAACCAGTTGATTGGTGCACATGGATACTGTACACAGGTAAACAGAGGAGAGGTCTGAGGA
>NW_015341113.1:0-211 GCF_001447785.1 Gekko japonicus
GGCTAACCATGGCTTGGCCCTACATAACAAACCTGGTCTTCTTTGGTGGCCTCCCATCTAGGTGATAACCAGGGCCAAACCTGCTGAGCTTCCACGATCTGATGAGGGGCGATTCTGCTTTGGCTTTTCCCTCCCTTGTTCTACCAAAGCCGCCTTGGAAAAGAAATCCCCCTCTGCATTAAATGCTGCTTTCACTTTCTTTGATCGTCAG
>NW_015341114.1:0-211 GCF_001447785.1 Gekko japonicus
AACATAAATATCATTGGATCTTCCTGAGTATTTGGATTGGTAAGTGCCAATGTTCCTTTCTAAGACCATTGAAGGAAAGCACTTTGCATGTTTTTTATGGATACATCAAAAGCCTTATTTTGCAACGATCATTACTAATAGTGGAGGATCCACAAGGACTTGTGAAGGGTATTTCATTTTCCCCTGTACCTTCACCTTCAGTGTTTACTCT
>NW_015341115.1:0-211 GCF_001447785.1 Gekko japonicus
GTCCACCGGGCAGGGTGGAGGGGAGAGGTGAAGAGCCGTGAGTAACCGCGGGTCCCTTCCTTGCCTTGGCTGGGGGGCGCCTGCCACAGGTGGACGTGTTGATGGAAGCCGCCGTGCACGGCGAGAGCGACCCCATGAAGGGGGTGTCGGAGAACATCATGCTGGGCCAGCTTGCCCCGGCCGGCACCGGCTGCTTCGACCTCCTCTTGGA
>NW_015341116.1:0-211 GCF_001447785.1 Gekko japonicus
GAGGACAAACAGACCTTTACTCATTTTCCACGGTCCTTTAAAGACTGCAAGACAAATTATGCGGGTTACTGTCTAGCCAAACTGGCCAAAAGATTAAACCTCTTTATATTAAATGGTTCTACCCAGGGAGATCATCCAGGGGAATTTACTTTCATGGCAGGAGTAAGATGCAGCACCATTGACTATCTGCTAGTTAGTGAAAACCTGTTAC
>NW_015341117.1:0-211 GCF_001447785.1 Gekko japonicus
TAACTTTCCACTAACAGGTGAGACTTCCCAAAGACCAATGTAATCGCCTGGCTTACCCCTCCCTGAGAACAGTTTCCAATAGTTCTTTGCCACTAGATTAAGCCACCAGCAATTAATAAAACCCTTTTGGGTGGCAATTCTCACACTTCCCCAAGTCGTTATTGACTGACATACTGATTGAGTGAATTTCTAGCCTGCCCTCCCCTGCATA
>NW_015341118.1:0-211 GCF_001447785.1 Gekko japonicus
TGTACTTACCCTCAGTAATTTGTCCCTCCTTTGTAGCTGTGATGGCTAAAAGATGCTGTGGCTCAAACACAGGATCTGTGTACAAATGACCAGGATCTAAGCCAAAAATTGTTTTAAAGGGTGCTTTAAATGGTTTTTATTTAAGAATTGCAACAGAAGACTATTGCGCAAGAAACAAAGCACACTCATTCAGTGGGGTTTGGCATTTGCC
>NW_015341119.1:0-211 GCF_001447785.1 Gekko japonicus
CCTTTACCTTTACCTTTACCTGTGTTGTTAAGGGCAGTTTCCTAAGAAAAAGAGGGCTTCATTATAACCGAATGATTCAGGAATGGAGGAAACAGGTAGACTATCCTGTATGTATTGTCTGTTACGATATGCTTTTGTCTTGCTCTTGCTGCATTATATTTCTGCTTATGTAGTACCATTTCTTGCACTAGAAAAGAGCAAGAGTCCAGTA
>NW_015341120.1:0-211 GCF_001447785.1 Gekko japonicus
CCGGGGCAGGGGGGGGACCCCACCCCCGAGGAAGACGCCAGAGGAGCCCGGGCGGTGTGCCGGCTGCCCCCACCTGCTGTCTCTCTCACCGCCGCGCTCGCTCTCTGACTCGCTCTCTCCCCCCGGTTCCCAGACGCGGCGCGGGTCCTCTCCCGCGGCAGCCACACCTTGCAAGAGGCCCGCCTGACCGTCCTGCCGGCCGCCCCTCGCG
>NW_015341121.1:0-211 GCF_001447785.1 Gekko japonicus
ATGAAAACTATCTGTCACAAGGCCAGAGTCACTGATCTGAATCTGGTTAAACATTCAAAGACTGAGAAATAAAAATCAAGAAAATATAAGTAGAGAATCTTATGAAAGTTCAAGAACAGATAGTCATTTTTTAAAATACAATTGAGTAAGATAGACATCCGATTATCCAGATAGTTTATGCCAAGCTTTAGACCAGGGGTGTCAAACATGT
>NW_015341122.1:0-211 GCF_001447785.1 Gekko japonicus
CCTTTTGCCACCACACAGGAAAAAGAGGTCTCTCGTGTGGAGATTCTTGGCATTCCTCTTTGTCCCCTCCCCCCCCCACACCAATTTCTCCCTCAAAACCAACAATCCATTTCTTTCCCTCTTTTCCCCTGGTCAAGGCAGCACGTAGCTCACTCCACTTCCTGCTCTGGTCATGTGTGAGATTTTTCAGCTGTTTTATATCCAACTACTG
>NW_015341123.1:0-211 GCF_001447785.1 Gekko japonicus
CCACTTGCCGTGTTGTACCCAGAGTGAGAGAACAGGTAGATATGATGACATGGTAACAGAAGTACCCTATATCCTATCTCTTCCTCCTTCCTGGTTTTGGAAGTGCCCAAGGTCTGGTCTACACGTGCAGTGAGTGACGTGAGGTGATAAAATGGACTGTAGCACTTCAGACGCAAGGTGGGGGTCATACTTTTTGGACTCTCTTCTACAT
>NW_015341124.1:0-211 GCF_001447785.1 Gekko japonicus
GAGCAGTAGACAATACTGACCTTGATTTGGTATTAGGCAACTCCAGGTGTGTAACAGCAAATGTTCCTGTTGAGAGGCATTTTAGTGGAGTTCTTTTGAAGGCTAGCCCATCATTGTGACCAGTCAAATCTGGGAGGAGTCACAGATCGTTGATAATGCTTGGAAATGATGCCAAGTCAGGATGGGCCTATGCATCACTGAATGTGGGTGG
>NW_015341125.1:0-211 GCF_001447785.1 Gekko japonicus
GATGTCTGCGTAGTGACAGTAGGCTAGGCGGTATAACAATCCGATTGCATCTAAGGTGCTACTGAGCTCCTGTTTCATTTTACTGCTTTAGTCTATTGGGGCTGCTCTTCTAGATGTCATTGCATGGAGAAACTCTAAAGAGTCAATAGTACACAGACATCGTAGATTTCAGCTCATGAAATCAAAGGTGCTCAGCTGAGAAATGAAGAGG
>NW_015341126.1:0-211 GCF_001447785.1 Gekko japonicus
TTCCAACAATGGATCCAGCACTCCTTGTCAGGCTACATTAGCCCACCCGGGCCAGCCACCTTCCCCAGGGCTGCTCTGCAAATGACCACTCATGGCATTGCCCCCATGGAACCCTGTTGTCCCAGGATGACTCCTCCCTTCTTCCACAAGACGAGTTGCCTGTGTGTTGTGTGGCTGTGGCTGGGGAAACAGTGGCCTGTCCCCTTGCCTT
>NW_015341127.1:0-211 GCF_001447785.1 Gekko japonicus
AAAGTGGCACACAGCAAATTGGAATCTAGCATTAAAGAACTGGCTGGTGGCCATTCAGCACAAGTATGCCAGAAATCTTTGCATCATATGCATATATATACCTATATATAAATTGAGTAGGCATGAACTGACTGCTATTTTCACATCCTATATTTTTAATTGTGATTTAGGAGGTCATTCAAAGACAGTTTTGCATAAGAGGTGGGCCGTG
>NW_015341128.1:0-211 GCF_001447785.1 Gekko japonicus
ACAGATCCAGCCCCATGCTGTTACCGCCAAAAGTTCTTACTAGAAATAGAGCACAGAAAATAGCAGCAAACATCACTTGGCCAACAACAGCAAACCATGAACAACATTCCAATCGAATTGTCTCCCAAACCGCTATATACTTTTCACACTGGTATTGTCCGAAGGCTCACTCTATTGGGTGAGATGGGTGGGCAAACCACTCAATGGCTGG
>NW_015341129.1:0-211 GCF_001447785.1 Gekko japonicus
TTGGTGGGGTTGCCAACTCTGGCTTGGGAGATTCCCCAGAGATTCCTGGAGGGGCCGTGTTTCACTTGGGGAGGCCGGCCGGCATGGATGTGAGACCACAGAGTCCATCAACTGAAGCGGCCCTTTCCTCCGGGAGGACTGACCTCTGTAGTCTAGAGATCGGTTGGAATTCCAGGAGAACTCCAGCCCCAACCTGGAGATGGGCAAACCT
>NW_015341130.1:0-211 GCF_001447785.1 Gekko japonicus
TCTCACACAGAGTCCGACACATTTGTCAGCTATGGACAGCAGAAGGGCACTGTTGGCACATTATGTTAAACTGGACAATGCCCTTATTAACTCATATTTACCCTGCAGCTAGACTATCATCATGTACTTTATGGGGGTTTGTCCTTGAAGACAACCCAGAAATCCCAGGTGGTGCAGAATGCTGCAGCTCTAGGGCTGCCAAGTGGGGGCG
>NW_015341131.1:0-211 GCF_001447785.1 Gekko japonicus
AATTATGGGTTTAAAACAGAAAAGGGTGGGGTTAAAACAAACAAGAGTGAGGCTGGATCTGTTGGCCAGTTAACTTTCTGACTCTCAAAGGAAAGTTTCCCCTCTGCACAAGGGCCAGAAAGCTGTGCAAGGACCTGCCCCCTCTTTATAAGCAAGAAAGAAGTAAATAAGATGGACTGCTGTTTGTTCCAGGCAGAAGTGGTACAAGGAA
>NW_015341132.1:0-211 GCF_001447785.1 Gekko japonicus
AGAGTCCTATGTGAGCAGGGCATGGTGGAGCTAAATTGCTTCCATTAACAGTTCCTTTCTGCTCTCACTAGCCTGTTGAGAGACAGTGCAACTGGCTTTCAGGCCTGGTCTTGCAGGTGGGTGGTGACTACTCTGTCAGTTCTGTAGCCTTTCATACCAGTTGTTGCTGCCACTGTTATGATACAAAACCAAAGGACCACGGTGTGTAAGG
>NW_015341133.1:0-211 GCF_001447785.1 Gekko japonicus
CCTGTGTCTCCCTCCTCCCAGGTGTTCCTAACCGGAAAGCCCTGCAGAAACTTCCAGGTGATCGTCGCCTACACCATGCTCCAGATGGTGAGAGACCAGATCCTCCAAAAAGACATGAGCGGAGAGGACATCTTAATGGTGAGCAGGGGGCCCAGGAGTTCTAGCACAGGCAAGGTTCCCAGCCCCCAGGTACCACCTGGAGATCTCCCAC
>NW_015341134.1:0-211 GCF_001447785.1 Gekko japonicus
TTCCTAGCATAGGAACTGTTTTTTCTATAAACTTGATCTAATTCCTGCTCTATTTCCTCTTCAGTTCCTACTTTCAGTTGTTCTGCAATATTTTTGATCATCTCATCTTTTAGCTTTTCTCCTATGTTCTCTGGCACATTCTGGCATCTAATTATCAAATTAGCTTTATCCATTTCCAACCCTATCAGGGCCCCTTCTATATCCTCTGTTC
>NW_015341135.1:0-211 GCF_001447785.1 Gekko japonicus
CTGGCAACCCTCGTCATGGTGGAGCATAGCAGTCCTGAAGATATGTGGGTTGAAGGCCATGAACTGTAATTATGCTGCGATTCTAAGTGAGGCCATGTTAATAATTTCAGAAAAGAGGGAACAGCAATGTCTGCAGACGCAGGCGGCGTCCTCCTGAGATACAGATCACCGCGGACAGACTCGCTTTGCTTCCCCACCCATTCCCGCTACG
>NW_015341136.1:0-211 GCF_001447785.1 Gekko japonicus
TCTTGGATGTCCTGTATGACTTTTGTTCTTTGTTTTCTCATAGAGGCTGAAAGTGCTATTAATCGCCCTCTAAGTACCGCTTTAAAAGCTTCCCAGATAGAGTTAGTTGAGGCTTCGCAGGAGGAGTTGATCTGAAAATAGTCTACTATCTGTGTTTTGATTTCTTTACATATTTCTTCATTCTGTAATAAAAGCGTGTTTAACATCCATT
>NW_015341137.1:0-211 GCF_001447785.1 Gekko japonicus
GCAGAAAGGCGGGATATGAATTTTGTAAAGAAATGAAAACTTGCACAAATGTTTTGCTTCTTTCTCTCCTCTGTAACACTACTCCTGGAATTCTTAGGCTGCTTATGGAAACAGGGAAACAGCTTTCCACTCAGGTTGTCTCATTTTAGCCTTTCCAGATACAAATCCCCCCCCCGCCTCCATGGGTTCACCGGTCTCCCCTTTCTGACTG
>NW_015341138.1:0-211 GCF_001447785.1 Gekko japonicus
CCATCTGGCCCAGGTGTTTTCCCATTTTTGAGTGACCGGATAGTATCTAAAATTTCTTGTTCCGTTATGGGAGCTTCCATGAAACTCTTGTCATCAGTAGACAATCTCGTATGTACTGGGAAGCGTTTGGATTCTGCATTGAAGGTGACTTGGTCTATCGGGGTTTGTGAATATAGTTCTGAATAATATTCATGGAATCTTTGTAGTATTT
>NW_015341139.1:0-211 GCF_001447785.1 Gekko japonicus
CGGAATGTGCTCTATGGGGAAAAGTTTGCAGAAACTATGTAGGATCTTGCCATGGAATCTTTGCATGCGAAGACTTAGGCTTGGCTTCAAGTTCTGTGGTTTACATTTCTGGTTGGTCCTGCAGCCGGAAGCCTGCTGTATTGTTCCTGTCGGTTGTATTGACTCACTCTGATGAATTGGTTATGGCAGGTCCTGCTTCTTGTGATTGGAC
>NW_015341140.1:0-211 GCF_001447785.1 Gekko japonicus
TGTTTTGTAAGCTATGGTTTGATCAGTCCTAGTTGTGATGTCTGAAGCAGATGGTCCAACAAAATGGGGGTTATTGGTTGATACCAAACTAGGGTTTCCAGCTGGTTAAGTAAATTTTACACTAATTGGGATCTGTTATCATTTCCGAATTCCCAAACCACAATTTGTCAAGTAGTACTGTTACCCATATCTGCTTTATTAAATAATATCG
>NW_015341141.1:0-211 GCF_001447785.1 Gekko japonicus
CTGCATAGATTTATGGCCGTTTTATAGCTATTCGGGGGTGACTCCGCAGACTGCAGTCAGTACGGTGACGTTGGCCCGGGGTATTTGAATGCAGGTTTGAGCCGCACCTTTTTCTGTTCTAGTCGGGGTTTGGTAAAACAGCAGAGCAAACACTAGATGCAGACTGGGCCACACGTGCGAAATAAGAAGAAGAAGGAAGAGATTGGATTTA
>NW_015341142.1:0-211 GCF_001447785.1 Gekko japonicus
TATACTCAGCGGAAGCTAACATTTTGGCTCAGCTCTCCCTTACTACTAGGGAAATCTAAGGAAAATATCTTAAAATATCAAAAAAGGAAAAAAATTGAAAATATAAACAAAACAACAAAGCACAATATTAATTCTTAATTATTTTAAGGTTAACGGCTACCGGGCAACATAAGATATGCCCCTCCGCCTCCCCCTTAAAATGAAAAAAAAA
>NW_015341143.1:0-211 GCF_001447785.1 Gekko japonicus
ACGGTTTGTGACTCACAAACCGAGCACACTATAAATGGAAATGAACCACATTTTCCAAGTTCATGCCCATTCCTATAGATGTGATTCAACAGTGGTGTTGCATGTCTGGCTACTGTGTTTATCAGTGCCTGAATCAATAGCTTGGAAGGTGCATCAACCAGGAGTTGAAACCTGTGAAACCCTAGGTCAAATATTCATCCTGCCATGAAGC
>NW_015341144.1:0-211 GCF_001447785.1 Gekko japonicus
GGAAGCCAACTTAATGGCCTCCTCTTAAAAATGAGAATTACCTTACTGAATTACAAGCTGTGACACTGACAATCTTTCTGTCTATAGCAAAATTTGAATGTTTAAGGGTATATACTGCTTTTGGTTGACTCAGTTGCAAACTTAGCCTCAGGTGGGCAGGGCATGCATTAGATCAACAGAACACAGTACCCTTTGTTGAGCAGGGTGGTTG
>NW_015341145.1:0-211 GCF_001447785.1 Gekko japonicus
TGTTTACTGGGGGTACGCCAAATGAAACAAAAAAAAAAACCTCTTCACCGTCTGGTGGAAGACACCTGCAGAGGGAGGCAGACGTATCTACCTGGGGAAGAAATCCCAAAGCTTCGGTGCCATGGCTGAGAAAGCCCGTTGTTGGGTCACCGCCTATCTAGCATCAAATGGAGGGTGTGTGTGCAACCAAAGCAGGGCCTCCAAAGATATC
>NW_015341146.1:0-211 GCF_001447785.1 Gekko japonicus
GTAGACAAAGGCCATGCCTCTTTGTTGCTGTTACTGGACTTACTTGCAGCCTTTGATGCAGTAGATCACCCCATGTTGTTGAGGCACTTGGGGGAAGAAGAAGGTATCAGAGGATGCATGCTGAACTGGTTCAGATCAGTCCTCCCGGATTGGTCTCAAAGGATTGCTGTTGGAAACCAGTTATCAGTGTGGGACCTAACTAGGGCTGCCA
>NW_015341147.1:0-211 GCF_001447785.1 Gekko japonicus
CCAAATCTCCAGGTATTTCCCAATTGGGAATGGGTAGCCCTATGTATTGACTTTTGTAGTGTGCCTTTCTCATTGACAGTCAAGGCAGATTAGAAAAGGAAGGAAAAAATTTGGACAGTGAAAGGAATGCAATTAAATAGTTCAACAGTACTAGGATTACAGAGTTAGCAAACCAAAAACCTGTCTAGCTCAGGGGTGTCAAACTCATTTG
>NW_015341148.1:0-211 GCF_001447785.1 Gekko japonicus
TTATTCGCGTACTCAAAGTGGTATTGTCTTATCCGATTCATCCTGTTAGCAACTTCTTGTGTTAAAATACAGTTCAACTTATGTTGTAATAGTTTGATATTATTTTTACTTATTTGTATATTTTCACTTCAGGATTTCATTTTAGTTTCTTCTTTTCTTATTTTATCTTTAATCAGGTCCAATTCTTTGTTCTCTTGTTTTTTAATCCATG
>NW_015341149.1:0-211 GCF_001447785.1 Gekko japonicus
CTGTGAAAATTGATTGTCCTTTGTGTGTTTTGAATATTGTAAGCCGCTTTGGGTCTGTATTTTATGGACACGAGCAGGTTAAAGATGTCCTAAATAAATAATTTCAGGGGGTAGGTGTATTGGTCTGCAGTAGAAGAGCTCTATTCAAGTCTAGTAGCACCTTAGGGACCGACAGGAATTTCAAGGTATGAGTTGTCGAGCATACTTATAT
>NW_015341150.1:0-211 GCF_001447785.1 Gekko japonicus
ATATTTTAACATTGCTCTCAGTATTATTTTGCTTTTATTATTTTATTCATCACTGGTTAGACAGTTGTTTTTGTTACACTGTAACAGCCTTTGGCCACATACTATGCATTTTACCTCTCTACCTACCTTTCAAATATGACTTTTTTCACCAGCATGGATCCCATCTGCACTTTCTCTGTCTCTCTGAGGCCCCGTTCATACGAGCCCATTT
>NW_015341151.1:0-211 GCF_001447785.1 Gekko japonicus
GCCCCCCCCCCTTAAAGTCTCCTGCACCGGATCTGCTCCCCTCTGACGCCGGAATGAATGGGCGTTCGTCTTGGAGGGACTCTGCAGAGATGGTTCACACGGGGAGGGGACAAAGCCGTAGAGGCCGCCTTCCACACCGGCCCTTTCCTCCAGAGGAACTGCTCTCTGCCGCCTGGAGATCCGCTGTAATCCCAGGAGCTCTCCAGCCACC
>NW_015341152.1:0-211 GCF_001447785.1 Gekko japonicus
GAGGCAGGTTCTTGGCCTTCCCCCAGAAGCTGACCAGATAATTCACAAAGAGGATAAATACACAACAATGCATAATGCATACCGTGTTGCAGATTCCAGGCACAAAACTCCCTTCGCAGCATTATAGCCCTGACAGAGGGCCGTGGAGGAGGGTTTGCAGAGCACACAAAACTTCCACAATTTAAACCAGGGGTCCCCAACATGGTGCCCA
>NW_015341153.1:0-211 GCF_001447785.1 Gekko japonicus
AGGAATTTGGGCAACCCAAGTCAAGATACTCAAAGGGGCAGCTGCTGCGGCTGGCATTCAGTCAGCAGTGGTAGAGGAGGTGACATGGACCTCGGAGTGGGGTGACCAAATTCCTTGGGCTGGCCCTGACCCTTAGCCTTCCTGCCTCCTCCTCCCCACCCCACCGCACCATCAAGTTTCTACAGAGAAGAAGAGATTGGATGTATACCCC
>NW_015341154.1:0-211 GCF_001447785.1 Gekko japonicus
TTTTTTTTTACAATCTGTTGAGCTTTAAAGAAAAAATCTTTAGAGAGGGAGCTTTTCCATGCTACGCCACTCCGTCTAGCAATCCACTCCCTCCTCTGATTTTTTTTAACTGTTCTTGCTGTAGCTTTGAGCTCCCATAACCCCGGATTTTGAATAAGATGGTTGAATACGACGTCAGCTACACCTTGACAAAAGTCAGGACATAGATACA
>NW_015341155.1:0-211 GCF_001447785.1 Gekko japonicus
GAGTAGGAGGGAGAATTGGCAAAACCTTCCCACTCCCACCCCTCCTCCACCAATAGAAATGCTGTGCTGCAGGAGCCAAGTCGGTGTCTTCAGCTTTTCATTGATGTATTTGTAGAAAGATTTGTCAGGCAGCCCAGCAAGATGAGACAGAGGGGTGGGGGGCACATCTACTATTATAGTTTACTTTTGTCATATATCTGTCTTCCAAGCT
>NW_015341156.1:0-211 GCF_001447785.1 Gekko japonicus
CCCACATTTTAATCACTCTCTGTGTCGAGCAGTGTGATTAATGTGGTGTTTGCCTCTAAGCTGGCAACCGGAGTGGCAGATTTTTGCCAAGGGCCTTCCGGTTGCCGATCCCTGCCAACTACAAGCCACTTCACGCTGGATCTCCAAGAAGAATGAAACCCGATTGCTGAAAGCCTCTGAACCATTGTGAGCAACTCAGCTACAAAAAAAA
>NW_015341157.1:0-211 GCF_001447785.1 Gekko japonicus
TTTTTAGAATAGGTGAGATTTCAATTGTACCAGACAAAGGTGGTCAACAGACTCTATGGCACTTCCCTTCCCTCTCCAACTCCCACAGAAGTCAAGGTGTTCCGTGAGGTCAGCAATGGCCTCAAGAGATTACAGATAGAAAGGCCAAGAGGTGCCATTGCATCTGATCGCATCCTTGCTGCTCTTGGACCAGTCTGGAAGCCTCAGAACT
>NW_015341158.1:0-211 GCF_001447785.1 Gekko japonicus
CAATGAGTAATTAAATGGTGACAGTCACTGCCCGTGGATTTAGTGACAGCCACTAGCATATGTAGTTTTAAAAGAGGTTTACACAAATCCATGCAGGATAGGTTCATGAATACCTACTAGTCATGATGAATAAAGAGAGCCTACACAGTTTAAATCTGCAGGGAGGTATGCTGAAAATAAACAGGTGTAATATTGAATAGACCACAAGAGG
>NW_015341159.1:0-211 GCF_001447785.1 Gekko japonicus
TTGCTCTAGAGAGCGTCCACTCCATTTCGTTCCAAAATCCTGAGAAATTTCACGTACAAAGCTTGACGGATGGCCAGTGTGTATTAAGGAGACTCCAGTCACAAGCAGCTTGTTACCATGAGCAGCAGACGGCCACAGGAGGTTAATAAATTCAGAAGCTGCCACAACATTTGTCCTATTCAGGAAAGCTCAGTTTTTCAAAAAGACCCCT